>NW_027254699.1:92500-205720 GCF_044704955.1 Pristiophorus japonicus | reverse complement strand
TCTTCAACTTTGAGCGTACGCTGTTCGCTTGTTTCTTGATGTCAACCGTGAATTGTTCCAGTTCATCTTTCGTCTCTGGAAGCACAAAAGAGCCACAAATATTGACGTGTGGTGTCCCAACCCTGACCACCACACTTTGCGACGGATCTCAAGACCTTGGAGAGGGTGCGGAGGAGATTGACCAGGATGGTCCCAGGGATGAGGGACTTCAGTTACCCTGGAGAGACTGGAGAAGCTCGGGTTGGTCCCCTTCGAGCAGAGGTGGTCAAGGGGAAATTGACCAGACGGGCCTTTGGTGATTCACCAACTCACCAGCAAAAAATATCTTTTCCCCAGCTACTCTATTTAGGCCTGGGTTCCATTCTTATCTATCCAATCGTAGCCAGAGAATCTCCTGCAATGGCTTCTATACCCGCCACTGATCTCCCCTAAGTATCTATCCTTGGCTCGCTCCTATTTCTTATCTACGTGCTGCCCCTTGACGATATGGAGCAGATGGATGAGGGGGTGATCTTATAGAAACATTTAAAACAATGAAAGGGACAGACAAGATAGAGGCAGAGAGGTTGTTTCCACTGGTCGGGGAGACTACCACTAGGGGGCACAGCCTCAAAATACGGGGGAGCCAATTTAAAACCGAGTTGAGAAGGAATTTCTTCTCCCAGAGGGTTGTGAATCTGTGGAATTCTCTGCCCAAGGAAGCAGTTGAGGCTAATTCATTGAATGTATTCAAGTCACAGATAGATAGATTTTTAACCAATAAGGGAATTAAGGGTTACGGGGAGAGGGCGGGTAAGTGGAGCTGAGTCCACGGCCAGATCAGCCATGATCTTATTGAATGGCGGAGCAGGCTCGAGGGGCTAGATGGCCTACTCCTGTTCCTAATTCTTATGTTCTGATGTCATCCAGAAACACAGTTTCAGTTTCCACGTGTACGCTGACGACACCCAGCTCTGCCTCACTACCGCTTCTCTCGACCCCTCCACGTTCTCGAAATTGTCAGTCTGCTTGTCCGACATCCAGTTCTGGATGAGCAGAAATTTTCTCCGCGATTGAGAAGATCGAAGCCATTATCTTTGGACACCGGCACAAGCTCCCTTCCCTGGCCACTGACACCATCCCTCTACTGTCTGAGGCTGAACCAGACTGTTCGCAACCTAGGTGTCATATTTGACCCTGAAATGAGCTTCCGGCCACATATCAGCACCATAACCAAAACCGCCTATTTCCACCTCCGTAACATCGCCCGTCTCCACCCTTCCCTCAGCTCATCCGCTGCTGAAACCCTCATCCGTGCCTTTGTGACCTCGAGACTTGACTATTCCAACGCACCCCTGGCTGGCCTCCCACATTCTACCCGACGTAAACTAGAGGTGATCCAAAACTCGGCTGACCCCGTGTCCTAACTCGCACCGAGTCCTGCTCACCCGTCATCCCCTGTGCTCACTGCCCCCATGTCCTAACTCGCACCAAGTCCCGCTCACCCATCACCCCCTGTGCTCACTGCCCCCGTGTCCTAACTCGCACCAAGTCCCGCTCACCCATCACCCCCTGTGCTCACTGCCCCCGTGGCCTAACTCGCAACAAGTCCCGCTCACCCATCACCCCCTGTGCTCACTGCCCCCGTGTCCTAACTCGCACCAAGTCCCGCTCACCCATCACCCCCTGTGCTCACTGCCCCCGTGGCCTAACTCGCAACAAGTCCCGCTCACCCATCACCCCCTGTGCTCACTGCCCCCGTGTCCTAACTCGCACCAAGTCCCGCTCACCCATGACCCCCTGTGCTCGCTGCCCCCGTCTCCTAACTCGCACCAAGTCCCGCTCACCCATCACCCCCTGTGCTCACTGCCCCCGTGTCCTAACTCGCACTGAGTCCCGCTCACCCATCACCCCCTGTGCTCACTGCCCCGTGTCCTAACTCGCACCAAGTCCCGCTCACCCATCACCCCCTGTGCTCACTGCCCCGTGTCCTAACTCGCATCGAGTCCCGCTCACCCGTCATCCCCTGTGCTCACTGCCCCGTGTCCTAACTCGCACCAAGTTCCGCTCACCCATCACCCACTGTGCTCGCTGCCCCGTGTCCTAACTCGCACCAAGTCCCGCTCACCCATCACCCCCTGTGCTCACTGCCCCGTGTCCTAACTCACACCGAATCCCGCTCACCCATCACCCCCTGTGCTCACTGCCCCGTGTCCTAACTCGCACCGAGTCCTGCTCACCCGTCATGCCCTGTGCTCACTGCCCCCGTGTCCTAACTCGCACCAAGTCCCGCTCACCCGTCACCCCCTGTGCTCGCTGCCCCGTGGCCTAGCTCGCACCGAGTCCCACTCACCCATCACCCCCCTGTGCTCACTGACCCCGTGTCCTAACTCGCACCAAGTCCCGCTCACCAATCACCCGCTGTGCTCACTGCCCCGTGTCCTAACTCGCACCAAGTCCCGTTCACCCATCACCCCCTGTGCTCACTGCCCCGTGTCCTAACTCGCACCGAGTCCTGCTCACCCATCACCCCCTGTGCTCACTGCCCCGTGTCCTAACTCGCACCAAGTCCCGCTCACCGTCACCCCCTGTGCTCACTGACCCCGTGTCCTAACTCGCACCAAGTCCCGCTCACCCATCATCCCTGTGCTCACTGCCCCGTGTCCTAACTCGCACCAAATCCCGCTCACCCATCACCCACTGTGCTCGCTGCCCCGTGTCCTAACTCGCACCAAGTCCCACTCACCCATCACCCCCTGTGCTCACTGCCCCGTGCCCTAACTCGCACCAAGTCCCGCTCACCCATCACCCCGTGCTCGCTGACCCCGTGTCCTAACTCGCACCAAGTCCCGCTCACCCATCACGCCCTGTGCTCACTGCCCCGTGTCCTAACTCGCACCGAGTCCCGCTCACCCATCACCCCCTGTGCTCGCTGCCCCGTGTCCTAACTCGCACCAAGTCCCACTCACCCATCACCCCCTGTGCTCACTGCCCCGTGTCCTAACTCGCACCAAGTCCCGCTCACCCATCACGCCCTGTGCTCACTGCCCCGTGTCCTAACTCGCACCAAGTCCCGCTCACCCATCACCCTCTGTGCTCGCTGCCCCGTGTCCGAACTCGCACCAAGTCCCGCTCACCCATCACCCCCTGTGCTCGCTGCCCCGTGTCCTAACTCGCACCAAGTCCCGCTCACCCATCACCCCCTTGTGCTCACTGCCCCGTGTCCTAACTCGCACCAAGTCCCGCTCACCCATCACCCCCTGTGCTCGCTGCCCCGTGTCCTAACTCGCACCAAGTCCCGCTCACCCATCACCCCCTTGTGCTCGCTGCCCCGTGTCCTAACTCGCACTGAGTCCCGCTCACCCATCACCCCCTGTGCTCACTGCCCCCGTGTCCTAACTCGCACTGAGTCCCGCTCACCCATCACCCCCTGTGCTCACTGCCCCGTGTCCTAACTCGCACCAAGTACCACTCACCCATCACCCTCTGTGCTCGCTGCCCCGTGTCTTAACTCACACCAAGTCCCGCTCACCCATCACCCCCTGTGCTCACTGCACCCGTGTCCTAACTCGCACTGAGTCCCGCTCACCCATCACCCCCTGTGCTCACTGCCCCGTGTCCTAACTCGCACCAAGTCCCGCTCACCCATCACCCCCTGTGCTCACTGCCCCGTGTCCTAACTCGCATCGAGTCCCGCTCACCCGTCATCCCCTGTGCTCACTGCCCCGTGTCCTAACTCGCACCAAGTTCCGCTCACCCATCACCCACTGTGCTCGCTGCCCCGTGTCCTAACTCGAACCAAGTCCCGCTCACCCATCACCCACTGTGCTCACTGCCCCGTGTCCTAACTCACACCGAATCCCGCTCACCCATCACCCCCTGTGCTCACTGCCCCGTGTCCTAACTCGCACCAAGTCCCGCTCACCCATCACCCTCTGTGCTCGCTGCCCCGTGTCCTAACTCACACCTAGTCCCGCTCACCCATCACCCCCTGTGCTCACTGCCCCCGTGTCCTAACTCGCACTGAGTCCCACTCACCCATCACCCCCCCTGTGCTCACTGACCCCGTGTCCTAACTCGCACCAAGTCCCGCTCACCCATCACCCCCTGTGCTCACTGCCCCGTGTCCTAACTCGCACCAAGTCCCGTTCACCCATCACCCCCTGTGCTCACTGCCCCGTGTCCTAACTCGCACCAAGTCCCGCTCACCCATCACCCCCTGTGCTCACTGCCCAGTGTCCAAACTCGCACCAAGTCCCTCTCACCCATCACCCCCTGTGCTCACTGCCCCGTGTCCAAACTCGCACCTAGTCCCGCTCACCCATCACCCCCTGTGCTCACTGCCCCGTGTCCTAACTCGCACCAAGTTCCGCTCACCCATCACCCACTGTGCTCGCTGCCCCGTGTCCTAACTCGAACCAAGTCCCGCTCACCCATCACCCCCTGTGCTCACTGCCCCGTGTCCTAACTCACACCAAGTCCCGTTCACCCATCACCCCCTGTGCTCACTGACCCGTGTCCTAACTCGCACCAAGTCCCGCTCACCCATCACCCCCTGTGCTCACTGCCCAGTGTCCAAACTCGCACCAAGTCCCTCTCACCCATCACCCCCTGTACTCACTGCCCCGTGTCCTAACTCGCACCAAGTCCCGCTCACCCGTCACCCCCTGTGCTCGCTGCCCCGTGTCCTAACTCGCACCGAGTCCCGCTCACCCATCACCCCCTGTGCTCACTGCCCCGTGTCCTAACTCGCACCAAGTCCCGCTCACCCATCACCCCCTGTGCTCACTGACCCCGTGTCCTAACTCGCACCAAGTCCCGCTCACCCATCATCCCTGTGCTCACTGCCCCGTGTCCTAACTCGCACCAAGTCCCGCTCACCCATCACCCCCTGTGCTCGCTGCCCCCGTGTCCGAACTCGCACCAAGTCCCGCTCACCCATCACGCTCTGTGCTCACTGCCCCGTGTCCTAACTCGCACCAAGTCCCGCGCACCAATCACCCCCTGTGCTCACTGCCCAGTGTCCAAACTCGCACCAAGTCCCTCTCACCCATCACCCCCTGTGCTCACTGCCCCGTGTCCTAACTCGCACCAAGTCCCGCGCACCCATCACCCCCTGTGCTCACTGACCCCGTGTCCTAACACGCACCAAGTCCCGCTCACCCATCATCCCTGTGCTCATTGCCCCGTGTCCTAACTCGCACCAAGTCCCGCTCACCCATCACCCCCTGTGCTCGCTGCCCCCGTGTCCGAACTCGCACCAAGTCCCGCTCACCCATCACGCCCTGTGCTCACTGCCCCGTGTCCTAACTCGCACCAAGTCCCGCTCACCCATCACCCCCTGTGCTCACTGCCCCGTGTCCTAACTCGCATCGAGTCCCGCTCACCCATCACCCCCTGTGCTCGCTGACCCCGTGTCCTAACTCGCACCTAGTCCCGCTCACCCATCACGCCCTGTGCTCACTGCCCCGTGTCCTAACTCGCACCAAGTCCCGCTCACCCATCACCCCCTGTGCTCACTGACCCCGTGTCCTAACTCGCACCAAGTCCCGCTCACCCATCACCCTCTGTGCTCGCTGCCCCGTGTCCGAACTCGCACCAAGTCCCGCTCACCCATCACCCCCTGTGCTCGCTGCCCCGTGTCCTAACTCGCACCAAGTCCCGCTCACCCATCATCCCCTGTGCTCACTGCCCCGTGTCCTAACTCACACCAAGTCCCGCTCACACATCACCCCCTGTGCTCACTGCCCCGTGTCCTAATTCGCATCGAGTCCCGCTCACCCGTCATCCCCTGTGCTCACTGCCCCGTGTCCTAACTCGCACCAAGTCCCGCTCACCCATCACCCCCTTGTGCTCACTGCCCCGTGTCCTAACTCGCACCAAGTCCCGTTCACCCATCACCCCCTGTGCTCGCTGACCCCGTGTCCTAACTCGCACCAAGTCCCGCTCACCCATCACGCCCTGTGCTCACTGCCCCGTGTCCTAACTCGCACCGAGTCCCGCTCACCCATCACCCGCTGTGCTCGCTGCCCCGTGTCCTAACTCGCACCAAGACCCACTCACCCATCACCCCCTGTGCTCACTGCCCCGTGTCCTAACTCGCACCAAGTCCCGCTCACCCATCACGCCCTGTGCTCACTGCCCCGTGTCCTAACTCGCACCAAGTCCCGCTCACCCATCACCCTCTGTGCTCGCTGCCCCGTGTCCGAACTCGCACCAAGTCCCGCTCACCCATCACCCCCTGTGCTCGCTGCCCCGTGTCCTAACTCGCACCAAATCCCGCTCACCCATCACCCCCTTGTGCTCACTGCCCCATGTCCTAACTCGCACCAAGTCCCGCTCACCCATCACCCCCTGTGCTCGCTGCCCCGTGTCCTAACTCGCACCAAGTCCCGCTCACCCATCACCCCCTTGTGCTCACTGCCCCGTGTCCTAACTCGCACTGAGTCCCGCTCACCCATCACCCACTGTGCTCACTGCCCCCGTGTCCTAACTCGCACTGAGTCCCGCTCACCCATCACCCCCTGTGCTCACTGCCCCGTGTCCTAACTCGCACCAAGTCCCGTTCACCCATCACCCCCTGTGCTCACTGCCCCGTGTCCTAACTCGCACCAAGTCCCGTTCACCCATCACCCCCTGTGCTCACTGCCCCGTGTCCTAACTCGCACCAAGTCCCGCTCACCCATCACCCCCTGTGCTCACTGCCCAGTGTCCAAACTCGCACCAAGTCCCTCTCACCCATCACCCCCTGTGCTCACTGCCCCGTGTCCTAACTCGCACCAAGTCCCGCTCACCCGTCACCCCCTGTGCTCACTGCCCCGTGTCCTAACTCGCACCGAGTCCCGCTCAACCATCACCCCCTGTGCTCACTGCCCCGTGTCCTAACTCGCACCAAGTCCCGCTCACCCATCATCCCTGTGCTCACTGCCCCGTGTCCTAACTCGCACCAAGTCCCGCTCACCCATCACCCCCTGTGCTCGCTGCCCCAGTGTCCGAACTCGCACCAAGTCCCGCTCACCCATCACGCCCTGTGCTCACTGCCCCGTGTCCTAACTCGCACCAAGTCCCGCGCACCCATCACCCCCTGTGCTCACTGCCCAGTGTCCAAACTCGCACCAAGTCCCTCTCACCCATCACCCCCTGTGCTCACTGCCCCGTGTCCTAACTCGCACCAAGTCCCGCGCACCCATCACCCCCTGTGCTCACTGACCCCGTGTCCTAACTCGCACCATGTCCCGCTCACCCATCATCCCTGTGCTCATTGCCCCGTGTCCTAACTCGCACCAAGTCCCGCTCACCCATCACCCCCTGTGCTCGCTGCCCCCGTGTCCGAACTCGCACCAAGTCCCGCTCACCCATCACGCCCTGTGCTCACTGCCCCGTGTCCTAACTCGCACCAAGTCCCGCTCACCCATCACCCCCTGTGCTCACTGACCCCGTGTCCTAACTCGCACCAAGTCCCGCTCACCCATCATCCCTGTGCTCACTGACCCCGTGTCCTAACTCGCACCAAGTCCCGCTCACCCATCACGCCCTGTGCTCACTGCCCCGTGTCCTAACTCGCACCAAGTCCCGCTCACCCATCACCCTCTGTGCTCGCTGCCCCGTGTCCTAACTCACACCAAGTCCCGCTCACACATCACCCGCTGTGCTCACAGCCCCCGTGTCCTAACTCGCACCAAGTCCCACTCACCCATCACCCCTGTGCTCACTGCCCCGTGTCCTAACTCGCACCGAGTCCTGTTCACCCATCACCCCCTGTGCTCACTGACCCCGTGTCCTAACTCGCACCAAGTCCCGCTCACCCATCACCCCCTGTGCTCACTGCCCCGTGTCCTAACTCACACCAAGTCCCGCTCACACATCACCCCCTGTGCTCACTGCCCCGTGTCCTAACTCGCATCGAGTCCCGCTCACCCGTCATCCCCTGTGCTCACTGCCCCGTGTCCTAACTCGCACCAAGTCCCGCTCACCCATCACCCCCTTGTGCTCACTGCCCCGTGTCCTAACTCGCACCAAGTCCCGCTCACCCATCACCCCCTGTGCTCGCTGACCCCGTGTCCTAACTCGCACCAAGTCTCGCTCACCCATCACGCCCTGTGCTCACTGCCCCGTGTCCTAACTCGCACCGAGTCCCGCTCACCCATCACCCCCTGTGCTCGCTGCCCCGTGTCCTAACTCGCACCAAGACCCACTCACCCATCACCCCCTGTGCTCACTGCCCCGTGTCCTAACTCGCACCAAGTCCCGCTCACCCATCACGCCCTGTGCTCACTGCCCCGTGTCCTAACTCGCACCAAGTCCCGCTCACCCATCACCCTCTGTGCTCGCTGCCCCGTGTCCGAACTCGCACCAAGTCCCGCTCACCCATCACCCCCTGTGCTCGCTGCCCCGTGTCCTAACTCGCACCAAGTCCCACTCACCCATCACCCCCTTGTGCTCACTGCCCCGTGTCCTAACTCGCACCAAGTCCCGCTCACCCATCACCCCCTGTGCTCACTGCCCCCGTGTCCTAACTCGCACTGAGTCCCGCTCACCCATCACCCGCTGTGCTCACTGCCCCGTGTCCTAACTCGCACCAAGTCCCACTCACCCATCACCCTCTGTGCTCGCTGCCCCGTGTCCTAACTCACACCTAGTCCCGCTCACCCATCACCCCCTGTGCTCACTGCCCCCGTGTCCTAACTCGCACTGAGTCCCACTCACCCATCACCCTCTGTGCTCGCTGCCCCGTGTCCTAACTCACACCTAGTCCCGCTCACCCATCACCCCCTGTGCTCACTGCCCCCGTGTCCTAACTCGCACTGAGTCCCGCTCACCCATCACCCCCTGTGCTCACTGCCCCGTGTCCTAACTCGCACCAAGTCCCGCTCACCCATCACCCACTGTGCTCACTGCCCCGTGTCCTAACTCGCATCGAGTCCCGCTCACCCGTCATCCCCTGTGCTCACTGCCCCGTGTCCTAACTCGCACCAAGTTCCGCTCACCCATCACCCACTGTGCTCGCTGCCCCGTGTCCTAACTCGAACCAAGTCCCGCTCACCCATCACCCCCTGTGCTCACTGCCCAGTGTCCAAACTCGCACCAAGTCCCTCTCACCCATCACCCCCTGTGCTCACTGCCCCGTGTCCTAACTCGCACCAAGTCCCGCGCACCCATCACCCCCTGTGCTCACTGACCCCGTGTCCTAACTCGCACCAAGTCCCGCTCACCCATCATCCCTGTGCTCATTGCCCCGTGTCCTAACTCGCACCAAGTCCCGCTCACCCATCACCCCCTGTGCTCGCTGCCCCCGTGTCCGAACTCGCACCAAGTCCCGCTCACCCATCACGCCCTGTGCTCACTGCCCCGTGTCCTAACTCGCACCAAGTCCCGCTCACCCATCATCCCTGTGCTCACTGACCCCGTGTCCTAACTCGCACCAAGTCCCGCTCAACCATCACCCCCTGTGCTCACTGCCCCGTGTCCTAACTCGAACCAAGTCCCGCTCACCCATCACCCCCTGTGCTCACTGCCCCGTGTCCTAACTCACACCAAGTCCCGTTCACCCATCACCCCCTGTGCTCACTGCCCCGTGTCCTAACTCGCACCAAGTCCCGCTCACCCATCACCCCCTGTGCTCACTGCCCAGTGTCCAAACTCGCACCAAGTCCCTCTCACCCATCACCCCCTGTGCTCACTGCCCCGTGTCCTAACTCGCACCAAGTCCCGCTCACCCGTCACCCCCTGTGCTCGCTGCCCCGTGTCCTAACTCGCACCGAGTCCCGCTCAACCATCACCCCCTGTGCTCACTGCCCCGTGTCCTAACTCGCACCAAGTCCCGCTCACCCATCACCCGCTGTGCTCACTGAACCCGTGTCCTAACTCGCACCAAGTCCCGCTCACCCATCATCCCTGTGCTCACTGCCCCGTGTCCTAACTAGCACCAAGTCCCGCTCACCCATCACCCCCTGTGCTCGCTGCCCCAGTGTCCGAACTCGCACCAAGTCCCGCTCACCCATCACGCCCTGTGCTCACTGCCCCGTGTCCTAACTCGCACCAAGTCCCGCGCACCCATCACCCCCTGTGCTCACTGCCCAGTGTCCAAACTCGCACCAAGTCCCTCTCACCCATCACCCCCTGTGCTCACTGCCCCGTGTCCTAACTCGCACCAAGTCCCGCGCACCCATCACCCCCTGTGCTCACTGACCCCGTGTCCTAACTCGCACCAAGTCCCGCTCACCCATCATCCCTGTGCTCATTGCCCCGTGTCCTAACTCGCACCAAGTCCCGCTCACCCATCACCCCCTGTGCTCGCTGCCCCCGTGTCCGAACTCGCACCAAGTCCCGCTCACCCATCACGCCCTGTGCTCACTGCCCCGTGTCCTAACTCGCACCAACGCCCGCACACCCATCACCCCCTGTGCTCACTGACCCCGTGTCCTAACTCGCACCAAGTCCCGCTCACCCATCATCCCTGTGCTCACTGACCCCGTGTCCTAACTCGCACCAAGTCCCGCTCACCCATCACGCCCTGTGCTCACTGCCCCGTGTCCTAACTCGCACCAAGTCCCGCTCACCCATCACCCTCTGTGCTCGCTGCCCCGTGTCCTAACTCACACCAAGTCCCGCTCACACATCACCCGCTGTGCTCACAGCCCCCGTGTCCTAGCTCGCACTGAGTCCCGCTCACCCATCACCCCCTGTGCTCACTGCCCCGTGTCCTAACTCACACCAAGTCCCGCTCACACATCACCCCCTGTGCTCACTGCCCCGTGTCCTAACTCGCATCGAGTCCCGCTCACCCGTCATCCCCTGTGCTCACTGCCCCGTGTCCTAACTCGCACCAAGTCCCGCTCACCCATCACCCCCTTGTGCTCACTGCCCCGTGTCCTAACTCGCACCAAGTCCCGCTCACCCATCACCCCCTGTGCTCGCTGACCCCGTGTCCTAACTCGCACCAAGTCCCGCTCACCCATCACGCCCTGTGCTCACTGCCCCGTGTCCTAACTCGCACCGAGTCCCGCTCACCCATCACCCCCTGTGCTCGCTGCCCCGTGTCCTAACTCGCACCAAGACCCACTCACCCATCACCCCCTGTGCTCACTGCCCCGTGTCCTAACTCGCACCAAGTCCCGCTCACCCATCACGCCCTGTGCTCACTGCCCCGTGTCCTAACTCGCACCAAGTCCCGCTCACCCATCACCCTCTGTGCTCGCTGCCCCGTGTCCGAACTCGCACCAAGTCCCGCTCACCCATCACCCCCTGTGCTCGCTGCCCCGTGTCCTAACTCGCACCAAGTCCCACTCACCCATCACCCCCTTGTGCTCACTGCCCCGTGTCCTAACTCGCACCAAGTCCCGCTCACCCATCACCCCCTGTGCTCGCTGCCCCGTGTCCTAACTCGCACCAAGTCCCGCTCACCCATCACCCCCTTGTGCTCACTGCCCCGTGTCCTAACTCGCACTGAGTCCCGCTCACCCATCACCCCCTGTGCTCACTGCCCCCGTGTCCTAACTCGCACTGAGTCCCGCTCACCCATCACCCGCTGTGCTCACTGCCCCGTGTCCTAACTCGCACCAAGTCCCACTCACCCATCACCCTCTGTGCTCGCTGCCCCGTGTCCTAACTCACACCTAGTCCCGCTCACCCATCACCCCCTGTGCTCACTGCCCCCGTGTCCTAACTCGCACTGAGTCCCACTCACCCATCACCCTCTGTGCTCGCTGCCCCGTGTCCTAACTCACACCTAGTCCCGCTCACCCATCACCCCCTGTGCTCACTGCCCCCGTGTCCTAACTCGCACTGAGTCCCGCTCACCCATCACCCCCTGTGCTCACTGCCCCGTGTACTAACTCGCACCAAGTCCCGCTCACCCATCACCCACTGTGCTCACTGCCCCGTGTCCTAACTCGCATCGAGTCCCGCTCACCCGTCATCCCCTGTGCTCACTGCCCCGTGTCCTAACTCGCACCAAGTTCCGCTCACCCATCACCCACTGTGCTCGCTGCCCCGTGTCCTAACTCGAACCAAGTCCCGCTCACCCATCACCCCCTGTGCTCACTGCCCAGTGTCCAAACTCGCACCAAGTCCCTCTCACCCATCACCCCCTGTGCTCACTGCCCCGTGTCCTAACTCGCACCAAGTCCCGCGCACCCATCACCCCCTGTGCTCACTGACCCCGTGTCCTAACTCGCACCAAGTCCCGCTCACCCATCATCCCTGTGCTCATTGCCCCGTGTCCTAACTCGCACCAAGTCCCGCTCACCCATCACCCCCTGTGCTCGCTGCCCCCGTGTCCGAACTCGCACCAAGTCCCGCTCACCCATCACGCCCTGTGCTCACTGCCCCGTGTCCTAACTCGCACCAAGTCCCGCTCACCCATCACCCCCTGTGCTCACTGACCCCGTGTCCTAACTCGCACCAAGTCCCGCTCACCCATCATCCCTGTGCTCACTGACCCCGTGTCCTAACTCGCACCAAGTCCCGCTCACCCATCACGCCCTGTGCTCACTGCCCCGTGTCCTAACTCGCACCAAGTCCCGCTCATCCATCACCCCCTGTGCTCACTGCCCCGTGTCCTAACTCGCACCAAGTCCCGCTCACCCATCACCCTCTGTGCTCGCTGCCCCGTGTCCTAACTCACACCAAGTCCCGCTCACACATCACCCGCTGTGCTCACAGCCCCCGTGTCCTAGCTCGCACTGAGTCCCGCTCACCCATCACCCCCTGTGCTCACTGCCCCGTGTCCTAACTCACACCAAGTCCCGCTCACACATCACCCCCTGTGCTCACTGCCCCGTGTCCTAACTCGCATCGAGTCCCGCTCACCCGTCATCCCCTGTGCTCACTGCCCCGTGTCCTAACTCGCACCAAGTCCCGCTCACCCATCACCCCCTTGTGCTCACTGCCCCGTGTCCTAACTCGCACCAAGTCCCGCTCACCCATCACCCCCTGTGCTCGCTGACCCCGTGTCCTAACTCGCACCAAGTCCCGCTCACCCATCACGCCCTGTGCTCACTGCCCCGTGTCCTAACTCGCACCGAGTCCCGCTCACCCATCACCCCCTGTGCTCGCTGCCCCGTGTCCTAACTCGCACCAAGACCCACTCACCCATCACCCCCTGTGCTCACTGCCCCGTGTCCTAACTCGCACCAAGTCCCGCTCACCCATCACGCCCTGTGCTCACTGCCCCGTGTCCTAACTCGCACCAAGTCCCGCTCACCCATCACCCTCTGTGCTCGCTGCCCCGTGTCCGAACTCGCACCAAGTCCCGCTCACCCATCACCCCCTGTGCTCGCTGCCCCGTGTCCTAACTCGCACCAAGTCCCACTCACCCATCACCCCCTTGTGCTCACTGCCCCGTGTCCTAACTCGCACCAAGTCCCGCTCACCCATCACCCCCTGTGCTCACTGCCCCGTGTCCTAACTCGCACCAAGTCCCGCTCACCCATCACCCCCTTGTGCTCGCTGCCCCGTGTCCTAACTCGCACTGAGTCCCGCTCACCCATCACCCCCTGTGCTCACTGCCCCCGTGTCCTAACTCGCACTGAGTCCCGCTCACCCATCACCCGCTGTGCTCACTGCCCCGTGTCCTAACTCGCACCAAGTCCCACTCACCCATCACCCTCTGTGCTCGCTGCCCCGTGTCCTAACTCACACCTAGTCCCGCTCACCCATCACCCCCTGTGCTCACTGCCCCCGTGTCCTAACTCGCACTGAGTCCCACTCACCCATCACCCTCTGTGCTCGCTGCCCCGTGTCCTAACTCACACCTAGTCCCGCTCACCCATCACCCCCTGTGCTCACTGCCCCCGTGTCCTAACTCGCACTGAGTCCCGCTCACACATCACCCCCTGTGCTCACTGCCCCGTGTCCTAACTCGCACCAAGTCCCGCTCACCCATCACCCACTGTGCTCACTGCCCCGTGTCCTAACTCGCATCGAGTCCCGCTCACCCGTCATCCCCTGTGCTCACTGCCCCGTGTCCTAACTCGCACCAAGTTCCGCTCACCCATCACCCACTGTGCTCGCTGCCCCGTGTCCTAACTCGAACCAAGTCCCGCTCACCCATCACCCCCTGTGCTCACTGCCCCGTGTCCTAACTCACACCGAATCCCGCTCACCCATCACCCCCTGTGCTCATTGCCCCGTGTCCTAACTCGCACCGAGTCCTGCTCACCCGTCATGCCCTGTGCTCACTGCCCCCGTGTCCTAACTCGCACCAAGTCCCGCTCACCCGTCACCCCCTGTGCTCGCTGCCCCGTGGCCTAGCTCGCACCGAGTCCCACTCACCCATCACCCCCCTGTGCTCACTGACCCCGTGTCCTAACTCGCACCAAGTCCCGCTCACCCATCACCCCCTGTGCTCACTGCCCCGTGTCCTAACTCGCACCAAGTCCCGTTCACCCATCACCCCCTGTGCTCACTGCCCCGTGTCCTAACTCGCACCAAGTCCCGCTCACCCATCACCCCCTGTGCTCACTGCCCCCGTGTCCTAACTCGCACTGAGTCCCGCTCACCCATCACCCGCTGTGCTCACTGCCCCGTGTCCTAACTCGCACCAAGTCCCACTCACCCATCACCCCCTGTGCTCACTGCCCCGTGTCCTAACTCGCACCAAGTCCCGCTCACCCATCACCCCCTGTGCTCACTGCCCAGTGTCCAAACTCGCACCAAGTCCCGCTCACCCATCACCCCCTGTGCTCACTGCCCAGTGTCCAAACTCGCACCAAGTCCCTCTCACCCATCACCCCCTGTGCTCACTGCCCCGTGTCCTAACTCGCACCAAGTCCCGCTCACCCGTCACCCCCTGTGCTCGCTGCCCCGTGTCCTAACTCGCACCGAGTCCTGCTCACCCATCACCCCCTGTGCTCACTGACCCCGTGTCCTAACTCGCACCAAGTCCCGCTCACCCATCACCCCCTGTGCTCACTGCCCCGTGTCCTAACTCGCACCAAGTCCCGCTCACCCATCACCCCCTGTGCTCACTGACCCCGTGTCCTAACTCGCACCAAGTCCCGCTCACCCATCATCCCTGTGCTCACTGCCCCGTGTCCTAACTCGCACCAAGTCCCGCTCACCCATCACCCCCTGTGCTCGCTGCCCCCGTGTCCGAACTCGCACCAAGTCCCGCTCACCCATCACGCCCTGTGCTCAATGCCCCGTGTCCTAACTCGCACCAAGTCCCGCGCACCCATCACCCCCTGTGCTCACTGCCCAGTGTCCAAACTCGCACCAAGTCCCTCTCACCCATCACCCCCTGTGCTCACTGTCCCGTGTCCTAACTCGCACCAAGTCCCGCGCACCCATCACCCCCTGTGCTCACTGACCCCGTGTCCTAACTCGCATCAAGTCCCGCTCACCCATCATCCCTGTGCTCATTGCCCCGTGTCCTAACTCGCACCAAGTCCCGCTCACCCATCACCCCCTGTGCTCGCTGCCCCCGTGTCCGAACTCGCACCAAGTCCCGCTCACCCATCACGCCCTGTGCTCACTGCCCCGTGTCCTAACTCGCATCAAGTCCCGCTCACCCATCACCCCCTGTGCTCACTGACCCCGTGTCCTAACTCGCACCAAGTCCCGCTCACCCATCATCCCTGTGCTCACTGCCCCGTGTCCTAACTCGCACCAAGTCCCGCTCACCCATCACCCCCTGTGCTCACTGCCCCGTGTCCGAACTCGCACCGAGTCCTGCTCACCCGTCATCCCCTGTGCTCACTGCCCCCGTGTCCTAACTCGCACAGAGTCCCGCTCACCCATCACCCGCTGTGCTCACTGCCCCCGTGTCCTAACTCGCACCAAGTCCCGCTCACCCATCACCCCCTGTGCTCACTGCCCCGTGTCCTAACTCGCACCAAGTCCCACTCACCCATCACCCTCTGTGCTCGCTGCCCCGTGTCCTAACTCACACCAAGTCCCACTCACACATCACCCCCTGTGCTCACTGCCCCCGTGTCCTAACTCACACTGAGTCCCGCTCACCCATCACCCCCTGTGCTCACTGCCCCGTGTCCTAACTCGCACCAAGTCCCGCTCACCCATCATCCCCTGTGCTCACTGCCCCGTGTCCTAACTCACACCAAGTCCCGCTCACACATCACCCCCTGTGCTCACTGCCCCGTGTCCTAACTCGCATCGAGTCCCGCTCACCCGTCATCCCCTGTGCTCACTGCCCCGTCTCCTAACTCACACCGAGTCCCGCTCACCCATCACCCACTGTGCTCGCTGCCCCGTGTCCTAACTCGAACCAAGTCCCGCTCACCCATCACCCGCTGTGCTCGCTGCCCCGTGTCCTAACTCACACCGAATCCCGCTCACCCATCACCCCCTGTGCTCACTGCCCCGTGTCCTAACTCGCACCGAGTCCTGCTCACCCGTCATGCCCTGTGCTCACTGCCCCGTGTCCTAACTCGCACCAAGTCCCGCTCACCCGTCACCCCCTGTGCTCGCTGCCCCGTGTCCTAACTCACACCGAATCCCGCTCACCCATCACCCCCTGTGCTCACTGCCCCGTGTCCTAACTCGCACCGAGTCCTGCTCACCCGTCATGCCCTGTGCTCACTGCCCCCGTGTCCTAACTCGCACCAAGTCCCGCTCACCCGTCACCCCCTGTGCTCGCTGCCCCGTGTCCTAACTCGCACCAAGTCCCGCTCACCCATCACCCCCTGTGCTCACTGACCCCGTGTCCTAACTCGCACCAAGTCCCACTCACCCATCACCCCCTGTGCTCACTGCCCCCGTGTCCTAACTCGCAATGAGTCCTGCTCACCCATCACCCCCTGTGCTCACTGCCTCGTGTACTAACTGGCACCAAGTCCCGCTCACCCATCACCCCCTGTGCTCACTGCCCCGTGTCCTAACTCGCATCGAGTCCCGCTCACCCGTCATCCCCTGTGCTCGCTGCCCCGTGTCCTAACTCGCACCAAGTCCCGCGCACCCATCACCCCCTGTGCTCACTGCCCCGTGTCCTAACTCGCACCAAGTCCCGCTCACCCATCACCCCCTGTGCTCACTGCCCCGTGTCCTAAGTCACACCGAATCCCGCTCACCCATCACCCCCTGTGCTCACTGCCCCGTGTCCTAACTCGCACCAAGTCCCGCGCACCCATCACCCCCTGTGCTCACTGCCCAGTGTCCAAACTCGCACCAAGTCCCTCTCACCCATCACCCCCTGTGCTCACTGCCCCGTGTCCTAACTCGCACCAAGTCCCGCGCACCCATCACCCCCTGTGCTCACTGACCCCGTGTCCTAACTCGCACCAAGTCCCGCTCACCCATCATCCCTGTGCTCATTGCCCCGTGTCCTAACTCGCACCAAGTCCCGCTCACCCATCACCCCTTGTGCTCGCTGCCCCCGTGTCCGAACTCGCACCAAGTCCCGCTCACCCATCACGCCCTGTGCTCACTGCCCCGTGTCCTAACTCGCACCAAGTCCCGCTCACCCATCACCCCCTGTGCTCACTGACCCCGTGTCCTAACTCGCACCAAGTCCCGCTCACCCATCATCCCTGTGCTCACTGCCCCGTGTCCTAACTCGCACCAAGTCCCGCTCACCCATCACCCCCTGTGCTCACTGCCCCGTGTCCGAACTCGCACCGAGTCCTGCTCACCCGTCATCCCCTGTGCTCACTGCCCCCGTGTCCTAACTCGCACAGAGTCCCGCTCACCCATCACCCGCTGTGCTCACTGCCCCCGTGTCCTAACTCGCACCAAGTCCCGCTCACCCATCACCCCCTGTGCTCACTGCCCCGTGTCCTAACTCGCACCAAGTCCCACTCACCCATCACCCTCTGTGCTCGCTGCCCCGTGTCCTAACTCACACCAAGTCCCGCTCACACATCACCCCCTGTGCTCACTGCCCCGTGTCCTAACTCGCATCGAGTCCCGCTCACCCGTCATCCCCTGTGCTCACTGCCCCATGTCCTAACTCGCACCAAGTCCCGCTCACCCATCACCCCCTTGTGCTCACTGCCCCGTGTCCTAACTCGCACCAAGTCCCGCTCACCCATCACCCCCTGTGCTCGCTGACCCCGTGTCCTAACTCGCACCAAGTCCCGCTCACCCATCACGCCCTGTGCTCACTGCCCCGTGTCCTAACTCGCACCGAGTCCCGCTCACCCATCACCCCCTGTGCTCGCTGCCCCATGTCCTAACTCGCACCAAGTCCCGCTCACCCATCACCCCCTTGTGCTCACTGCCCCGTGTCCTAACTCGCACTGAGTCCCGCTCACCCATCACCCCCTGTGCTCACTGCCCCCGTGTCCTAACTCGCACTGAGTCCCGCTCACCCATCACCCCCTGTGCTCACTGCCCCGTGTCCTAACTCGCACCAAGTTCCACTCACCCATCACCCTCTGTGCTCGCTGCCCCGTGTCCTAACTCACACCAAGTCCCGCTCACCCATCACCCCCTGTGCTCACTGCCCCCGTGTCCTAACTCGCACTGAGTCCCGCTCACCCAT
Source organism: Pristiophorus japonicus (assembly GCF_044704955.1). Taxonomy (NCBI): domain Eukaryota; kingdom Metazoa; phylum Chordata; class Chondrichthyes; family Pristiophoridae; genus Pristiophorus; species Pristiophorus japonicus. The sequence goes on along the minus strand of NW_027254699.1, from coordinate 187,299 downwards.
CACCCCCTGTGCTCACTGCCCCCGTGTCCGAACTCGCACCAAGTCCCGCTCACCCATCACCCCCTGTGCTCACTGCCCCGTGTCCTAACTCGCATCGAGTCCCGCTCACCCGTAATCCCCTGTGCTCACTGCCCCGTGTCCTAACTCGCACCAAGTTCCGCTCACCCATCACCCACTGTGCTCGCTGCCCCGTGTCCTAACTCGAACCAAGTCCCGCTCACCCATCACCCCCTGTGCTCACTGCCCCGTGTCCTAACTCACACCGAATCCCGCTCACCCATCACCCCCTGTGCTCACTGCCCCGTGTCCTAACTCGCACCGAGTCCTGCTCACCCGTCATGCCCTGTGCTCACTGCCCCGTGTCCTAACTCGCACCAAGTCCCGCTCACCCGTCACCCCCTGTGCTCGCTGCCCCGTGTCCTAACTCACACCGAATCCCGCTCACCCATCACCCCCTGTGCTCACTGCCCCGTGTCCTAACTCGCACCGAGTCCTGCTCACCCGTCATGCCCTGTGCTCACTGCCCCCGTGTCCTAACTCGCACCAAGTCCCGCTCACCCGTCACCCCCTGTGCTCGCTGCCCCGTGTCCTAACTCGCACCAAGTCCCGCTCACCCATCACCCCCTGTGCTCACTGACCCCGTGTCCTAACTCGCACCAAGTCCCACTCACCCATCACCCCCTGTGCTCACTGCCCCCGTGTCCTAACTCGCACTGAGTCCTGCTCACCCATCACCCCCTGTGCTCACTGCCTCGTGTCCTAACTGGCACCAAGTCCCGCTCACCCATCACCCCCTGTGCTCACTGCCCCGTGTCCTAACTCGCATCGAGTCCCGCTCACCCGTCATCCCCTGTGCTCACTGCCCCGTGTCCTAACTCGCACCAAGTCCCGCTCACCCATCACCCACTGTGCTCGCTGCCCCGTGTCCTAACTCGCACCAAGTCCCGCGCACCCATCACCCCCTGTGCTCACTGCCCCGTGTCCTAACTCGCACCAAGTCCCGCTCACCCATCACCCCCTGTGCTCACTGCCCCGTGTCCTAACTCACACCGAATCCCGCTCACCCATCACGCCCTGTGCTCACTGCCCCGTGTCCTAACTCGCACCGAGTCCTGCTCACCCATCACCCCCTGTGCTCACTGCCCCGTGTCCTAACTCGCACCAAGTCCCACTCACCTATCACCCCCCTGTGCTCACTGCCCCGTGTCCTAACTCGCACCAAGTCCCGCTCACCCATCACCCCCTGTGCTCACTGCCCCGTGTCCTAACTCGCACCAAGTCCCGCGCACCCATCACCCCCTGTGCTCACTGCCCAGTGTCCAAACTCGCACCAAGTCCCTCTCACCCATCACCCCCTGTGCTCACTGCCCCGTGTCCTAACTCGCACCAAGTCCCGCGCACCCATCACCCCCTGTGCTCACTGACCCCGTGTCCTAACTCGCACCAAGTCCCGCTCACCCATCATCCCTGTGCTCATTGCCCCGTGTCCTAACTCGCACCAAGTCCCGCTCACCCATCACCCCTTGTGCTCGCTGCCCCCGTGTCCGAACTCGCACCAAGTCCCGCTCACCCATCACGCCCTGTGCTCACTGCCCCGTGTCCTAACTCGCACCAAGTCCCGCTCACCCATCACCCCCTGTGCTCACTGACCCCGTGTCCTAACTCGCACCAAGTCCCGCTCACCCATCATCCCTGTGCTCACTGCCCCGTGTCCTAACTCGCACCAAGTCCCGCTCACCCATCACCCCCTGTGCTCACTGCCCCGTGTCCGAACTCGCACCGAGTCCTGCTCACCCGTCATCCCCTGTGCTCACTGCCCCCGTGTCCTAACTCGCACAGAGTCCCGCTCACCCATCACCCGCTGTGCTCACTGCCCCCGTGTCCTAACTCGCACCAAGTCCCGCTCACCCATCACCCCCTGTGCTCACTGCCCCGTGTCCTAACTCGCACCAAGTCCCACTCACCCATCACCCTCTGTGCTCGCTGCCCCGTGTCCGAACTCACACCAAGTCCCGCTCACACATCACCCCCTGTGCTCACTGCCCCGTGTCCTAACTCGCATCGAGTCCCGCTCACCCATCATCCCCTGTGCTCACTGCCCCGTGTCCTAACTCGCACCAAGTCCCGCTCACCCATCACCCCCTTGTGCTCACTGCCCCGTGTCCTAACTCGCACCAAGTCCCGCTCACCCATCACCCCCTGTGCTCGCTGACCCCGTGTCCTAACTCGCACCAAGTCCCGCTCACCCATCACGCCCTGTGCTCACTGCCCCGTGTCCTAACTCGCACCGAGTCCCGCTCACCCATCACCCCCTGTGCTCGCTGCCCCATGTCCTAACTCGCACCAAGTCCCGCTCACCCATCACCCACTTGTGCTCACTGCCCCGTGTCCTAACTCGCACTGAGTCCCGCTCACCCATCACCCCCTGTGCTCACTGCCCCCGTGTCCTAACTCGCACTGAGTCCCGCTCACCCATCACCCCCTGTGCTCACTGCCCCGTGTCCTAACTCGCACCAAGTCCCACTCACCCATCACCCTCTGTGCTCGCTGCCCCGTGTCCTAACTCACACCAAGTCCCGCTCACCCATCACCCCTGTGCTCACTGCCCCCGTGTCCTAACTCGCACTGAGTCCCGCTCACCCATCACCCCCTGTGCTCACTGCCCCGTGTCCTAACTCGCACCAAGTCCCGCTCACCCATCACCCCCTGTGCTCACTGCCCCGTGTCCTAACTCGCATCGAGTCCCGCTCACCCGTAATCCCCTGTGCTCACTGCCCCGTGTCCTAACTCGCACCAAGTTCCGCTCACCCATCACCCACTGTGCTCGCTGCCCCGTGTCCTAACTCACACCGAATCCCGCTCACCCATCACCCCCTGTGCTCACTGCCCCGTGTCCTAACTCGCACCGAGGCCTGCTCACCCGTCATGCCCTGTGCTCACTGCCCCCGTGTCCTAACTCGCACCAAGTCCCGCTCACCCGTCACCCCCTGTGCTCGCTGCCCCGTGGCCTAGCTCGCACCGAGTCCCACTCACCCATCACCCCCCTGTGCTCACTAACCCCGTGTCCTAACTCGCACCAAGTCCCGCTCACCCATCACCCCGTGCTCACTGCCCCGTGTCCTAACTCGCACCAAGTCCCGTTCACCCATCACCCCCTGTGCTCACTGCCCCGTGTCCTAACTCGCACCAAGTCCCGCTCACCCATCACCCCCTGTGCTCACTGCCCAGTGTCCAAACTCGCACCAAGTCCCTCTCACCCATCACCCCCTGTGCTCACTGCCCCGTGTCCTAACTCGCACCAAGTCCCGCTCACCCGTCACCCCCTGTGCTCACTGCCCCGTGTCCTAACTCGCACCAAGTCCCGCTCACCCATCACCCCCTGTGCTCACTGACCCCGTGTCCTAACTCGCACCAAGTCCCGCTCACCCATCATCCCTGTGCTCACTGCCCCGTGTCCTAACTCGCACCAAGTCCCGCTCACCCATCACCCCCTGTGCTCGCTGCCCCCGTGTCCGAACTCGCACCAAGTCCCGCTCACCCATCACGCCCTGTGCTCACTGCCCCGTGTCCTAACTCGCACCAAGTCCCGCGCACCCATCACCCCCTGTGCTCACTGCCCAGTGTCCAAACTCGCACCAAGTCCCTCTCACCCATCACCCCCTGTGCTCACTGCCCCGTGTCCTAATTCGCACCAAGTCCCGCGCACCCATCACCCCCTGTGCTCACTGACCCCGTGTCCTAACTCGCACCAAGTCCCGCTCACCCATCATCCCTGTGCTCATTGCCCCGTGTCCTAACTCGCACCAAGTCCCGCTCACCCATCACCCCCTGTGCTCGCTGCCCCCGTGTCCGAACTCGCACCAAGTCCCGCTCACCCATCACGCCCTGTGCTCACTGCCCCGTGTCCTAACTCGCACCAAGTCCCGCTCACCCATCACCCCCTGTGCTCACTGACCCCGTGTCCTAACTCGCACCAAGTCCCGCTCACCCATCATCCCTGTGCTCACTGCCCCGTGTCCTAACTCGCACCTAGTCCCGATCACCCATCACCCCCTGTGCTCACTGCCCCGTGTCCGAACTCGCACCGAGTCCTGCTCACCCGTCATCCCCTGTGCTCACTGCCCCCGTGTCCTAACTCGCACAGAGTTCCGCTCACCCATCACCCGCTGTGCTCACTGACCCCGTGTCCTAACTCGCACCAAGTTCCGCTCACCCATCACCCACTGTGCTCGCTGCCCCGTGTCCTAACTCGAACCAAGTCCCGCTCACCCATCACCCCCTGTGCTCACTGGCCCGTGTCCTAACTCACACCGAATCCCGCTCACCCATCACCCCCTGTGCTCACTGCCCCGTGTCCTAACTCGCACCGAGTCCTGCTCACCCGTCATGCCCTGTGCTCACTGCCCCCGTGTCCTAACTCGCACCAAGTCCCGCTCACCCGTCACCCCCTGTGCTCGCTGCCCCGTGGCCTAGCTCGCACCGAGTCCCACTCACCCATCACCCCCCTGTGCTCACTGACCCCGTGTCCTAACTCGCACCAAGTCCCGCTCACCCATCACCCCCTGTGCTCACTGCCCCGTGTCCTAACTCGCATCAAGTCCCGTTCACCCATCACCCCCTGTGCTCACTGCCCCGTGTCCTAACTCGCACCAAGTCCCGCTCACCCATCACCCTCTGTGCTCACTGCCCAGTGTCCAAACTCGCACCAAGTCCCTCTCACCCATCACCCCCTGTGCTCACTGCCCCGTGTCCTAACTCGCACCAAGTCCCGCTCACCCGTCACCCCCTGTGCTCGCTGCCCCGTGTCCTAACTCGCACCGAGTCCTGCTCACCCATCACCCCCTGTGCTCACTGCCCCGTGTCCTAACTCGCACCAAGTCCCGCTCACCCATCACCCCCTGTGCTCATTGACCCAGTGTCCTAACTCGCACCAAGTCCCGCTCACCCATCATCCCTGTGCTCACTGCCCCGTGTCCTAACTCGCACCAAGTCCCGCTCACCCATCACCCCCTGTGCTCGCTGCCCCCGTGTCCGAACTCGCACCAAGTCCCGCTCACCCATCACGCCCTGTGCTCACTGCCCCGTGTCCTAACTCGCACCAAGTCCCGCGCACCCATCACCCCCTGTGCTCACTGTCCCGTGTCCTAACTCGCACCAAGTCCCGCGCACCCATCACCCCCTGTGCTCACTGACCCCGTGTCCTAACTCGCACCAAGTCCCGCTCACCCATCATCCCTGTGCTCATTGCCCCGTGTCCTAACTCGCACCAAGTCCCGCTCACCCATCACCCCCTGTGCTCGCTGCCCCCGTGTCCGAACTCGCACCAAGTCCCGCTCACCCATCACGCCCTGTGCTCACTGCCCCGTGTCCTAACTCGCACCAAGTCCCGCTCACCCATCACCCCCTGTGCTCACTGACCCCGTGTCCTAACTCGCACCAAGTCCCGCTCACCCATCATCCCTGTGCTCACTGCCCCGTGTCCTAACTCGCACCAAGTCCCGCTCACCCATCACCCCCTGTGCTCACTGCCCCGTGTCCGAACTCGCACCGAGTCCTGCTCACCCGTCATCCCCTGTGCTCACTGCCCCCGTGTCCTAACTCGCACAGAGTCCCGCTCACCCATCACCCGCTGTGCTCACTGCCCCCGTGTCCTAACTCGCACCAAGTCCCGCTCACCCATCACCCCCTGTGCTCACTGCCCCGTGTCCTAACTCGCACCAAGTCCCACTCACCCATCACCCTCTGTGCTCGCTGCCCCGTGTCCTAACTCACACCAAGTCCCGCTCACACATCACCCGCTGTGCTCACTGACCCGTGTCCTAACTCGCACCAAGTCCCGCTCACCCATCACCCCCTGTGCTCACTGCCCCGTGTCCTAACTCGCACCAAGTCCCGCTCACCCATCACCCCCTGTGCTCGCTGCCCCGTGTCCTAACTCGCACTGAGTCCCGCTCACCCATCACCCCCTGTGCTCACTGCCCCGTGTCCTAACTCGCACCAAGTCCCGCTCACCCATCATCCCCTGTGCTCACTGCCCCGTGTCCTAACTCACACCAAGTCCCGCTCACCCATCACCCCCTGTGCTCACTGCCCCGTGTCCTAACTCGCACCAAGTCCCGCTCACCCATCACCCCCTGTGCTCACTGCCCCGTGTCCTAACTCGCATCGAGTCCCGCTCACCCGTCATCCCCTGTGCTCACTGCCCCGTGTCCTAACTCGCACCAAGTCCCGCTCACCCATCACCCCCTGTGCTCGCTGCCCCGTGTCCTAACTCGAACCAAGTCCCGCTCACCCATCACCCCCTGTGCTCGCTGCCGCGTGTCCTAACTCACACCGAATCCCGCTCACCCATCACCCCCTGTGCTCACTGCCCCGTGTCCTAACTCGCACCGAGTCCTGCTCACCCGTCATGCCCTGTGCTCACTGCCCCCGTGTCCTAACTCGCACCAAGTCCCGCTCACCCGTCACCCCCTGTGCTCGCTGCCCCGTGTCCTAACTCGCACCAAGTCCCGCTCACCCATCACCCCCTGTGCTCACTGACCCCGTGTCCTAACTCGCACCAAGTCCCACTCACCCATCACCCCCTGTGCTCACTGCCCCCGTGTCCTAACTCGCACTGTGTCCTGCTCACCCATCACCCCCTGTGCTCACTGCCCCGTGTCCTAACTCGCACCAAGTCCCGCTCACCCATCACCCCCTGTGCTCACTGCCCCGTGTCCTAACTCGCATCGAGTCCCGCTCACCCGTCATCCCCTGTGCTCACTGCCCCGTGTCCTAACTCGCACCAAGTCCCGCTCACCCATCACCCACTGTGCTCGCTGCCCCGTGTCCTAACTCGCACCTAGTCCCGCGCACCCATCACCCGCTGTGCTCACTGCCCCGTGTCCTAACTCGCACCAAGTCCCGCTCACCCATCACCCCCTGTGCTCACTGCCCCGTGTCCTAACTCGCACCGAGTCCTGCTCACCCGTCATGCCCTGTGCTCACTGCCTCCGTGTCCTAACTCGCACCAAGTCCCGCTCACCCGTCACCCCCTGTGCTCGCTGCCCCGTGGCCTAGCTCGCACCAAGTTCCGCTCACCCATCACCCACTGTGCTCGCTGCCCCGTGTCCTAACTCGAACCAAGTCCCGCTCACCCATCACCCCCTGTGCTCACTGGCCCGTGTCCTAACTCACACCGAATCCCGCTCACCCATCACCCCCTGTGCTCACTGCCCCGTGTCCTAACTCGCACCGAGTCCTGCTCACCCGTCATGCCCTGTGCTCACTGCCCCCGTGTCCTAACTCGCACCAAGTCCCGCTCACCCGTCACCCCCTGTGCTCGCTGCCCCGTGGCCTAGCTCGCACCGAGTCCCACTCACCCATCACCCCCCTGTGCTCACTGACCCCGTGTCCTAACTCGCACCAAGTCCCGCTCACCCATCACCCCCTGTGCTCACTGCCCCGTGTCCTAACTCGCATCAAGTCCCGTTCACCCATCACCCCCTGTGCTCACTGCCCCGTGTCCTAACTCGCACCAAGTCCCGCTCACCCATCACCCCCTGTGCTCACTGCCCAGTGTCCAAACTCGCACCAAGTCCCTCTCACCCATCACCCCCTGTGCTCACTGCCCCGTGTCCTAACTCGCACCAAGTCCCGCTCACCCGTCACCCCCTGTGCTCGCTGCCCCGTGTCCTAACTCGCACCGAGTCCTGCTCACCCATCACCCCCTGTGCTCACTGCCCCGTGTCCTAACTCGCACCAAGTCCCGCTCACCCATCACCCCCTGTGCTCATTGACCCAGTGTCCTAACTCGCACCAAGTCCGGCTCACCCATCATCCCTGTGCTCACTGCCCCGTGTCCTAACTCGCACCAAGTCCCGCTCACCCATCACCCCCTGTGCTCGCTGCACCCGTGTCCGAACTCGCACCAAGTCCCGCTCACCCATCACGCCCTGTGCTCACTGCCCCGTGTCCTAACTCGCACCAAGTCCCGCGCACCCATCACCCCCTGTGCTCACTGCCCAGTGTCCAAACTCGCACCAAGTCCCTCTCACCCATCACCCCCTGTGCTCACTGTCCCGTGTCCTAACTCGCACCAAGTCCCGCGCACCCATCACCCCCTGTGCTCACTGACCCCGTGTCCTAACTCGCACCAAGTCCCGCTCACCCATCATCCCTGTGCTCATTGCCCCGTGTCCTAACTCGCACCAAGTCCCGCTCACCCATCACCCCCTGTGCTCGCTGCCCCCGTGTCCGAACTCGCACCAAGTCCCGCTCACCCATCACGCCCTGTGCTCACTGCCCCGTGTCCTAACTCGCACCAAGTCCCGCTCACCCATCACCCCCTGTGCTCACTGACCCCGTGTCCTAACTCGCACCAAGTCCCGCTCACCCATCATCCCTGTGCTCACTGCCCCGTGTCCTAACTCGCACCAAGTCCCGCTCACCCATCACCCCCTGTGCTCACTGCCCCGTGTCCGAACTCGCACCGAGTCCTGCTCACCCGTCATCCCCTGTGCTCACTGCCCCCGTGTCCTAACTCGCACAGAGTCCCGCTCACCCATCACCCGCTGTGCTCACTGCCCCCGTGTCCTAACTCGCACCAAGTCCCGCTCACCCATCACCCCCTGTGCTCACTGCCCCGTGTCCTAACTCGCACCAAGTCCCACTCACCCATCACCCTCTGTGCTCGCTGCCCCGTGTCCTAACTCACACCAAGTCCCGCTCACACATCACCCGCTGTGCTCACTGACCCGTGTCCTAACTCGCACCAAGTCCCGCTCACCCATCACCCCCTGTGCTCACTGCCCCGTGTCCTAACTCGCACCAAGTCCCGCTCACCCATCACCCCCTGTGCTCGCTGCCCCGTGTCCTAACTCGCACTGAGTCCCGCTCACCCATCACCCCCTGTGCTCACTGCCCCGTGTCCTAACTCGCACCAAGTCCCGCTCACCCATCATCCCCTGTGCTCACTGCCCCGTGTCCTAACTCACACCAAGTCCCGCTCACCCATCACCCCCTGTGCTCACTGCCCCGTGTCCTAACTCGCACCAAGTCCCGCTCACCCATCACCCCCTGTGCTCACTGCCCCGTGTCCTAACTCGCATCGAGTCCCGCTCACCCGTCATCCCCTGTGCTCACTGCCCCGTGTCCTAACTCGCACCAAGTCCCGCTCACCCATCACCCACTGTGCTCGCTGCCCCGTGTCCTAACTCGAACCAAGTCCCGCTCACCCATCACCCCCTGTGCTCGCTGCCCCGTGTCCTAACTCACACCGAATCCCGCTCACCCATCACCCCCTGTGCTCACTGCCCCGTGTCCTAACTCGCACCGAGTCCTGCTCACCCGTCATGCCCTGTGCTCACTGCCCCCGTGTCCTAACTCGCACCAAGTCCCGCTCACCCGTCACCCCCTGTGCTCGCTGCCCCGTGTCCTAACTCGCACCAAGTCCCGCTCACCCATCACCCCCTGTGCTCACTGACCCCGTGTCCTAACTCGCACCAAGTCCCACTCACCCATCACCCCCTGTGCTCACTGCCCCCGTGTCCTAACTCGCACTGTGTCCTGCTCACCCATCACCCCCTGTGCTCACTGCCCCGTGTCCTAACTCGCACCAAGTCCCGCTCACCCATCACCCCCTGTGCTCACTGCCCCGTGTCCTAACTCGCATCGAGTCCCGCTCACCCGTCATCCCCTGTGCTCACTGCCCCGTGTCCTAACTCGCACCAAGTCCCGCTCACCCATCACCCACTGTGCTCGCTGCCCCGTGTCCTAACTCGCACCTAGTCCCGCGCACCCATCACCCGCTGTGCTCACTGCCCCGTGTCCTAACTCGCACCAAGTCCCGCTCACCCATCACCCCCTGTGCTCACTGCCCCGTGTCCTAACTCGCACCGAGTCCTGCTCACCCGTCATGCCCTGTGCTCACTGCCTCCGTGTCCTAACTCGCACCTAGTCCCGCGCACCCATCACCCCCTGTGCTCACTGCCCCGTGTCCTAACTCGCACCTAGTCCCGCGCACCCATCACCCCGTGCTCACTGCCCCGTGTCCTAACTCACACCGAATCCCGCTCACCCATCACCCCCTGTGCTCACTGCCCCGTGTCCTAACTCGCACCGAGTCCTGCTCACCCGTCATGCCCTGTGCTCACTGCCTCCGTGTCCTAACTCGCACCAAGTCCCGCTCACCCGTCACCCCCTGTGCTCGCTGCCCCGTGGCCTAGCTCGCACCGAGTCCCACTCACCCATCACCCCCCTGTGCTCACTGCCCCGTGTCCTAACTCGCACCGAGTCCCGCTCACCTATCACCCCCTGTGCTCACTGCCCCGTGTCCTAACTCGCACCAAGTCCCGCTCACCCATCACCCCCTGTGCTCACTGCCCCGTGTCCTAACTCGCACCAAGTCCCGCGCACCCATCACCCGCTGTGCACGCTGCCCCGTGCCCAAACTCGCACCGAGTCCCGCTCACCCATCACCCCCTGTACTCACTGCCCCGTGTCCTAACTCGCACCAAGTCCCGCTCACCCATCACGCCCTGTGCTCACTGCCCCCGTGTCCTAACTCGCACCGAGTCCCGCTCACCCATCACCCCCTGTGCTCACTGCCCCGTGTCCTAACTCGCACCAAGTCCCGCGCACCCATCACCCCCTGTGCTCACTGCCCAGTGTCCAAACTCGCACCAAGTCCCTCTCACCCATCACCCCCTGTGCTCACTGCCCCGTGTCCTAACTCGCACCAAGTCCCGCGCACCCATCACCCCCTGTGCTCACTGACCCCGTGTCCTAACTCGCACCAAGTCCCGCTCACCCATCATCCCTGTGCTCATTGCCCCGTGTCCTAACTCGCACCAAGTCCCGCTCACCCATCACCCCTTGTGCTCGCTGCCCCCGTGTCCGAACTCGCACCAAGTCCCGCTCACCCATCACGCCCTGTGCTCACTGCCCCGTGTCCTAACTCGCACCAAGTCCCGCTCACCCATCACCCCCTGTGCTCACTGACCCCGTGTCCTAACTCGCACCAAGTCCCGCTCACCCATCATCCCTGTGCTCACTGCCCCGTGTCCTAACTCGCACCAAGTCCCGCTCACCCATCACCCCCTGTGCTCACTGCCCCGTGTCCGAACTCGCACCGAGTCCTGCTCACCCGTCATCCCCTGTGCTCACTGCCCCCGTGTCCTAACTCGCACAGAGTCCCGCTCACCCATCACCCGCTGTGCTCACTGCCCCCGTGTCCTAACTCGCACCAAGTCCCGCTCACCCGTCATCCCCTGTGCTCACTGCCCCGTGTCCTAACTCGCACCAAGTCCCGCTCACCCATCACCCCCTTGTGCTCACTGCCCCGTGTCCTAACTCGCACCAAGTCCCGCTCACCCATCACCCCCTGTGCTCGCTGACCCCGTGTCCTAACTCGCACCAAGTCCCGCTCACCCATCACGCCCTGTGCTCACTGCCCCGTGTCCTAACTCGCACCGAGTCCCGCTCACCCATCACCCCCTGTGCTCGCTGCCCCATGTCCTAACTCGCACCAAGTCCCGCTCACCCATCACCCCCTTGTGCTCACTGCCCCGTGTCCTAACTCGCACTGAGTCCCGCTCACCCATCACCCCCTGTGCTCACTGCCCCGTGTCCTAACTCGCACCAAGTCCCACTCACCCATCACCCTCTGTGCTCGCTGCCCCGTGTCCTAACTCACACCAAGTCCCGCTCACCCATCACCCCCTGTGCTCACTGCCCCCGTGTCCTAACTCGCACTGAGTCCCGCTCACCCATCACCCCCTGTGCTCACTGCCCCGTGTCCTAACTCGCACCAAGTCCCGCTCACCCATCACCCCCTGTGCTCACTGCCCCGTGTCCTAACTCGCATCGAGTCCCGCTCACCCGTAATCCCCTGTGCTCACTGCCCCGTGTCCTAACTCGCACCAAGTTCCGCTCACCCATCACCCACTGTGCTCGCTGCCCCGTGTCCTAACTCGAACCAAGTCCCGCTCACCCATCACCCCCTGTGCTCACTGCCCCGTGTCCTAACTCACACCGAATCCCGCTCACCCATCACCCCCTGTGCTCACTGCCCCGTGTCCTAACTCGCACCGAGGCCTGCTCACCCGTCATGCCCTGTGCTCACTGCCCCCGTGTCCTAACTCGCACTAAGTCCCGCTCACCCATCACCCCCTGTGCTCACTGCCCAGTGTCCAAACTCGCACCAAGTCCCGCTCACCCGTCACCCCCTGTGCTCGCTGCCCCGTGTCCTAACTCGCACCAAGTCCCGCTCACCCATCACCCCCTGTGCTCACTGACCCCGTGTCCTAACTCGCACCAAGTCCCACTCACCCATCACCCCCTGTGCTCACTGCCCCCGTGTCCTAACTCGCACTGTGTCCTGCTCACCCATCACCCCCTGTGCTCACTGCCCCGTGTCCTAACTCGCACCAATTCCCGCTCACCCATCACCCCCTGTGCTCACTGCCCCGTGTCCTAACTCGCATCGAGTCCCGCTCACCCGTCATCCCCTGTGCTCACTGCCCCGTGTCCTAACTCGCACCAAGTCCCGCTCACCCATCACCCACTGTGCTCGCTGCCCCGTGTCCTAACTCGCACCTAGTCCCGCGCACCCATCACCCGCTGTGCTCACTGCCCCGTGTCCTAACTCGCACCAAGTCCCGCTCACCCATCACCCCCTGTGCTCACTGCCCCGTGTCCTAACTCGCACCGAGTCCTGCTCACCCGTCATGCCCTGTGCTCACTGCCTCCGTGTCCTAACTCGCACCTAGTCCCGCGCACCCATCACCCCCTGTGCTCACTGCCCCGTGTCCTAACTCGCACCTAGTCCCGCGCACCCATCACCCCGTGCTCACTGCCCCGTGTCCTAACTCACACCGAATCCCGCTCACCCATCACCCCCTGTGCTCACTGCCCCGTGTCCTAACTCGCACCAAGTCCTGCTCACCCGTCATGCCCTGTGCTCACTGCCTCCGTGTCCTAACTCGCACCAAGTCCCGCTCACCCGTCACCCCCTGTGCTCGCTGCCCCGTGGCCTAGCTCGCACCGAGTCCCACTCACCCATCACCCCCCTGTGCTCACTGCCCCGTGTCCTAACTCGCACCGAGTCCCGCTCACCTATCACCCCCTGTGCTCACTGCCCCGTGTCCTAACTCGCACCAAGTCCCGCTCACCCATCACCCCCTGTGCTCACTGCCCCGTGTCCTAACTCGCACCAAGTCCCGCGCACCCATCACCCGCTGTGCACGCTGCCCCGTGCCCAAACTCGCACCGAGTCCCGCTCACCCATCACCCCCTGTACTCACTGCCCCGTGTCCTAACTCGCACCAAGTCCCGCTCACCCATCACGCCCTGTGCTCACTGACCCCGTGTCCTAACTCGCACCAAGTCCCGCTCACCCATCATCCCTGTGCTCATTGCCCCGTGTCCTAACTCGCACCAAGTCCCGCTCACCCATCACCCCTTGTGCTCGCTGCCCCCGTGTCCGAACTCGCACCAAGTCCCGCTCACCCATCACGCCCTGTGCTCACTGCCCCGTGTCCTAACTCGCACCAAGTCCCGCTCACCCATCACCCCCTGTGCTCACTGACCCCGTGTCCTAACTCGCACCAAGTCCCGCTCACCCATCATCCCTGTGCTCACTGCCCCGTGTCCTAACTCGCACCAAGTCCCGCTCACCCATCACCCCCTGTGCTCACTGCCCCGTGTCCGAACTCGCACCAAGTCCTGCTCACCCGTCATCCCCTGTGCTCACTGCCCCCGTGTCCTAACTCGCACAGAGTCCCGCTCACCCATCACCCGCTGTGCTCACTGCCCCCGTGTCCTAACTCGCACCAAGTCCCGCTCACCCATCACCCCCTGTGCTCACTGCCCCGTGTCCTAACTCGCACCAAGTCCCACTCACCCATCACCCTCTGTGCTCGCTGCCCCGTGTCCTAACTCACACCAAGTCCCGCTCACACATCACCCCCTGTGCTCACTGCCCCGTGTCCTAACTCGCATCGAGTCCCGCTCACCCGTCATCCCCTGTGCTCACTGCCCCGTGTCCTAACTCGCACCAAGTCCCGCTCACCCATCACCCCCTTGTGCTCACTGCCCCGTGTCCTAACTCGCACCAAGTCCCGCTCACCCATCACCCCCTGTGCTCGCTGACCCCGTGTCCTAACTCGCACCAAGTCCCGCTCACCCATCACGCCCTGTGCTCACTGCCCCGTGTCCTAACTCGCACCGAGTCCCGCTCACCCATCACCCCCTGTGCTCGCTGCCCCATGTCCTAACTCGCACCAAGTCCCGCTCACCCATCACCCCCTTGTGCTCACTGCCCCGTGTCCTAACTCGCACTGAGTCCCGCTCACCCATCACCCCCTGTGCTCACTGCCCCGTGTCCTAACTCGCACCAAGTCCCACTCACCCATCACCCTCTGTGCTCGCTGCCCCGTGTCCTAACTCACACCAAGTCCCGCTCACCCATCACCCCCTGTGCTCACTGCCCCCGTGTCCTAACTCGCACTGAGTCCCGCTCACCCATCACCCCCTGTGCTCACTGCCCCGTGTCCTAACTCGCACCAAGTCCCGCTCACCCATCACCCCCTGTGCTCACTGCCCCGTGTCCTAACTCGCATCGAGTCCCGCTCACCCGTAATCCCCTGTGCTCACTGCCCCGTGTCCTAACTCGCACCAAGTTCCGCTCACCCATCACCCACTGTGCTCGCTGCCCCGTGTCCTAACTCGAACCAAGTCCCGCTCACCCATCACCCCCTGTGCTCACTGCCCCGTGTCCTAACTCACACCGAATCCCGCTCACCCATCACCCCCTGTGCTCACTGCCCCGTGTCCTAACTCGCACCGAGGCCTGCTCACCCGTCATGCCCTGTGCTCACTGCCCCCGTGTCCTAACTCGCACTAAGTCCCGCTCACCCGTCACCCCCTGTGCTCGCTGCCCCGTGGCCTAGCTCGCACCGAGTCCCACTCACCCATCACCCCCCTGTGCTCACTAACCCCGTGTCCTAACTCGCACCAAGTCCCGCTCACCCATCACCCCGTGCTCACTGCCCCGTGTCCTAACTCGCACCAAGTCCCGTTCACCCATCACCCCCTGTGCTCACTGCCCCGTGTCCTAACTCGCACCAAGTCCCGCTCACCCATCACCCCCTGTGCTCACTGCCCAGTGTCCAAACTCGCACCAAGTCCCTCTCACCCATCACCCCCTGTGCTCACTGCCCCGTGTCCTAACTCGCACCAAGTCCCGCTCACCCGTCACCCCCTGTGCTCACTGCCCCGTGTCCTAACTCGCACCAAGTCCCGCTCACCCATCACCCCCTGTGCTCACTGACCCCGTGTCCTAACTCGCACCAAGTCCCGCTCACCCATCATCCCTGTGCTCACTGCCCCGTGTCCTAACTCGCACCAAGTCCCGCTCACCCATCACCCCCTGTGCTCGCTGCCCCCGTGTCCGAACTCGCACCAAGTCCCGCTCACCCACCACGCCCTGTGCTCACTGCCCCGTGTCCTAACTCGCACCAAGTCCCGCGCACCCATCACCCCCTGTGCTCACTGCCCAGTGTCCAAACTCGCACCAAGTCCCTCTCACCCATCACCCCCTGTGCTCACTGCCCCGTGTCCTAATTCGCACCAAGTCCCGCGCACCCATCACCCCCTGTGCTCACTGACCCCGTGTCCTAACTCGCACCAAGTCCCGCTCACCCATCATCCCTGTGCTCATTGCCCCGTGTCCTAACTCGCACCAAGTCCCGCTCACCCATCACCCCCTGTGCTCGCTGCCCCCGTGTCCGAACTCGCACCAAGTCCCGCTCACCCATCACGCCCTGTGCTCACTGCCCCGTGTCCTAACTCGCACCAAGTCCCGCTCACCCATCACCCCCTGTGCTCACTGACCCCGTGTCCTAACTCGCACCAAGTCCCGCTCACCCATCATCCCTGTGCTCACTGCCCCGTGTCCTAACTCGCACCTAGTCCCGCTCACCCATCACCCCCTGTGCTCACTGCCCCGTGTCCGAACTCGCACCGAGTCCTGCTCACCCGTCATCCCCTGTGCTCACTGCCCCCGTGTCCTAACTCGCACAGAGTTCCGCTCACCCATCACCCGCTGTGCTCACTGACCCCGTGTCCTAACTCGCACCAAGTTCCGCTCACCCATCACCCACTGTGCTCGCTGCCCCGTGTCCTAACTCGAACCAAGTCCCGCTCACCCATCACCCCCTGTGCTCACTGGCCCGTGTCCTAACTCACACCGAATCCCGCTCACCCATCACCCCCTGTGCTCACTGCCCCGTGTCCTAACTCGCACCGAGTCCTGCTCACCCGTCATGCCCTGTGCTCACTGCCCCCGTGTCCTAACTCGCACCAAGTCCCGCTCACCCGTCACCCCCTGTGCTCGCTGCCCCGTGGCCTAGCTCGCACCGAGTCCCACTCACCCATCACCCCCCTGTGCTCACTGACCCCGTGTCCTAACTCGCACCAAGTCCCGCTCACCCATCACCCCCTGTGCTCACTGCCCCGTGTCCTAACTCGCATCAAGTCCCGTTCACCCATCACCCCCTGTGCTCACTGCCCCGTGTCCTAACTCGCACCAAGTCCCGCTCACCCATCACCCCCTGTGCTCACTGCCCAGTGTCCAAACTCGCACCAATTCCCTCTCACCCATCACCCCCTGTGCTCACTGCCCCGTGTCCTAACTCGCACCAAGTCCCGCTCACCCGTCACCCCCTGTGCTCGCTGCCCCGTGTCCTAACTCGCACCGAGTCCTGCTCACCCATCACCCCCTGTGCTCACTGCCCCGTGTCCTAACTCGCACCAAGTCCCGCTCACCCATCACCCCCTGTGCTCATTGACCCAGTGTCCTAACTCGCACCAAGTCCCGCTCACCCATCATCCCTGTGCTCACTGCCCCGTGTCCTAACTCGCACCAAGTCCCGCTCACCCATCACCCCCTGTGCTCGCTGCCCCCGTGTCCGAACTCGCACCAAGTCCCGCTCACCCATCACGCCCTGTGCTCACTGCCCCGTGTCCTAACTCGCACCAAGTCCCGCGCACCCATCACCCCCTGTGCTCACTGCCCAGTGTCCAAACTCGCACCAAGTCCCTCTCACCCATCACCCCCTGTGCTCACTGTCCCGTGTCCTAACTCGCACCAAGTCCCGCGCACCCATCACCCCCTGTGCTCACTGACCCCGTGTCCTAACTCGCACCAAGTCCCGCTCACCCATCATCCCTGTGCTCATTGCCCCGTGTCCTAACTCGCACCAAGTCCCGCTCACCCATCACCCCCTGTGCTCGCTGCCCCCGTGTCCGAACTCGCACCAAGTCCCGCTCACCCATCACGCCCTGTGCTCACTGCCCCGTGTCCTAACTCGCACCAAGTCCCGCTCACCCATCACCCCCTGTGCTCACTGACCCCGTGTCCTAACTCGCACCAAGTCCCGCTCACCCATCATCCCTGTGCTCACTGCCCCGTGTCCTAACTCGCACCAAGTCCCGCTCACCCATCACCCCCTGTGCTCACTGCCCCGTGTCCGAACTCGCACCGAGTCCTGCTCACCCGTCATCCCCTGTGCTCACTGCCCCCGTGTCCTAACTCGCACAGAGTCCCGCTCACCCATCACCCGCTGTGCTCACTGCCCCCGTGTCCTAACTCGCACCAAGTCCCGCTCACCCATCACCCCCTGTGCTCACTGCCCCGTGTCCTAACTCGCACCAAGTCCCACTCACCCATCACCCTCTGTGCTCGCTGCCCCGTGTCCTAACTCACACCAAGTCCCGCTCACACATCACCCGCTGTGCTCACTGACCCGTGTCCTAACTCGCACCAAGTCCCGCTCACCCATCACCCCCTGTGCTCACTGCCCCGTGTCCTAACTCGCACCAAGTCCCGCTCACCCATCACCCCCTGTGCTCGCTGCCCCGTGTCCTAACTCGCACTGAGTCCCGCTCACCCATCACCCCCTGTGCTCACTGCCCCGTGTCCTAACTCGCACCAAGTCCCGCTCACCCATCATCCCCTGTGCTCACTGCCCCGTGTCCTAACTCACACCAAGTCCCGCTCACCCATCACCCCCTGTGCTCACTGCCCCGTGTCCTAACTCGCACCAAGTCCCGCTCACCCATCACCCCCTGTGCTCACTGCCCCGTGTCCTAACTCGCATCGAGTCCCGCTCACCCGTCATCCCCTGTGCTCACTGCCCCGTGTCCTAACTCGCACCAAGTCCCGCTCACCCATCACCCACTGTGCTCGCTGCCCCGTGTCCTAACTCGAACCAAGTCCCGCTCACCCATCACCCCCTGTGCTCGCTGCCCCGTGTCCTAACTCACACCGAATCCCGCTCACCCATCACCCCCTGTGCTCACTGCCCCGTGTCCTAACTCGCACCGAGTCCTGCTCACCCGTCATGCCCTGTGCTCACTGCCCCCGTGTCCTAACTCGCACCAAGTCCCGCTCACCCGTCACCCCCTGTGCTCGCTGCCCCGTGTCCTAACTCGCACCAAGTCCCGCTCACCCATCACCCCCTGTGCTCACTGACCCCGTGTCCTAACTCGCACCAAGTCCCACTCACCCATCACCCCCTGTGCTCACTGCCCCCGTGTCCTAACTCGCACTGTGTCCTGCTCACCCATCACCCCCTGTGCTCACTGCCCCGTGTCCTAACTCGCACCAAGTCCCGCTCACCCATCACCCCCTGTGCTCACTGCCCCGTGTCCTAACTCGCATCGAGTCCCGCTCACCCGTCATCCCCTGTGCTCACTGCCCCGTGTCCTAACTCGCACCAAGTCCCGCTCACCCATCACCCACTGTGCTCGCTGCCCCGTGTCCTAACTCGCACCTAGTCCCGCGCACCCATCACCCGCTGTGCTCACTGCCCCGTGTCCTAACTCGCACCAAGTCCCGCTCACCCATCACCCCCTGTGCTCACTGCCCCGTGTCCTAACTCGCACCGAGTCCTGCTCACCCGTCATGCCCTGTGCTCACTGCCTCCGTGTCCTAACTCGCACCTAGTCCCGCGCACCCATCACCCCCTGTGCTCACTGCCCCGTGTCCTAACTCGCACCTAGTCCCGCGCACCCATCACCCCCTGTGCTCACTGCCCCGTGTCCTAACTCACACCGAATCCCGCTCACTCATCACCCCCTGTGCTCACTGGCCCGTGTCCTAACTCGCACCGAGTCCTGCTCACCCGTCATGCCCTGTGCTCACTGCCTCCGTGTCCTAACTCGCACCAAGTCCCGCTCACCCGTCACCCCCTGTGCTCGCTGCCCCGTGGCCTAGCTCGCACCGAGTCCCACTCACCCATCACCCCCCTGTGCTCACTGCCCCGTGTCCTAACTCGCACCGAGTCCCGCTCACCTATCACCCCCTGTGCTCACTGCCCCGTGTCCTAACTCGCACCAAGTTCCGCTCACCCATCACCCCCTGTGCTCACTGCCCCGTGTCCTAACTCGCACCAAGTCCCGCGCACCCATCACCCGCTGTGCACGCTGCCCCGTGCCCAAACTCGCACCGAGTCCCGCTCACCCATCACCCCCTGTACTCACTGCCCCGTGTCCTAACTCGCACCAAGTCCCGCTCACCCATCACGCCCTGTGCTCACTGCCCCCGTGTCCTAACTCGCACCAAGTCCCGCTCACCCATCACCCGCTGTGCTCACTGACCCCGTGTCCTAACTCGCACCAAGTCCCGCTCACCCATCACCCCCTGTGCTCACTGACCCCGTGTCCTAACTCGCACCTAGTCCCGCTCACCCATCACCCCCTGTGCTCACTGCCCCGTGTCCGAACTCGCACCGAGTCCTGCTCACCCGTCATCCCCTGTGCTCACTGCCCCCGTGTCCTAACTCGCACAGAGTTCCGCTCACCCATCACCCGCTGTGCTCACTGACCCTGTGTCCTAACTCGCACCAAGTTCCGCTCACCCATCACCCACTGTGCTCGCTGCCCCGTGTCCTAACTCGAACCAAGTCCCGCTCACCCATCACCCCCTGTGCTCACTGGCCCGTGTCCTAACTCACACCGAATCCCGCTCACCCATCACCCCCTGTGCTCACTGCCCCGTGTCCTAACTCGCACCGAGTCCTGCTCACCCGTCATGCCCTGTGCTCACTGCCCCCGTGTCCTAACTCGCACCAAGTCCCGCTCACCCGTCACCCCCTGTGCTCGCTGCCCCGTGGCCTAGCTCGCACCGAGTCCCACTCACCCATCACCCCCCTGTGCTCACTGACCCCGTGTCCTAACTCGCACCAAGTCCCGCTCACCCATCATCCCTGTGCTCACTGCCCAGTGTCCTAACTCGCACCAAGTCCCGCTCACCCATCACCCCCTGTGCTCGCTGCCCCCGTGTCCGAACTCGCACCAAGTCCCGCTCACCCATCACGCCCTGTGCTCACTGCCCCGTGTCCTAACTCGCACCAAGTCCCGCGCACCCATCACCCCCTGTGCTCACTGCCCAGTGTCCAAACTCGCACCAAGTCCCTCTCACCCATCACCCCCTGTGCTCACTGCCCCGTGTCCTAACTCGCACCAAGTCCCGCGCACCCATCACCCCCTGTGCTCACTGACCCCGTGTCCTAACTCGCACCAAGTCCCGCTCACCCATCATCCCTGTGCTCATTGCCCCGTGTCCTAACTCGCACCAAGTCCCGCTCACCCATCACCCCCTGTGCTCGCTGCCCCCGTGTCCGAACTCGCACCAAGTCCCGCTCACCCATCACGCCCTGTGCTCACTGCCCCGTGTCCTAACTCGCACCAAGTCCCGCTCACCCATCACCCCCTGTGCTCACTGACCCCGTGTCCTAACTCGCACCAAGTCCCGCTCACCCATCATCCCTGTGCTCACTGCCCCGTGTCCTAACTCGCACCAAGTCCCGCTCACCCATCACCCCCTGTGCTCGCTGCCCCGTGTCCGAACTCGCACCGAGTCCTGCTCACCCGTCATCCCCTGTGCTCACTGCCCCCGTGTCCTAACTCGCACAGAGTCCCGCTCACCCATCACCCGCTGTGCTCACTGCCCCCGTGTCCTAACTCACACCGAATCCCGCTCACCCATCACCCCCTGTGCTCACTGCCCCGTGTCCTAACTCGCACCGAGTCCTGCTCACCCGTCATGCCCTGTGCTCACTGCCTCCGTGTCCTAACTCGCACCAGGTCCCACTCACCCATCACCCCCTGTGCTCACTGCCCCCGTGTCCTAACTCGCACCAAGTCCCGCTCACCCGTCACCCCCTGTGCTCGCTGCCCCGTGGCCTAGCTCGCACCGAGTCCCACTCACCCATCACCCCCTGTGCTCACTGCCCCGTGTCCTAACTCGCACCGAGTCCCGCTCACCTATCACCCCCTGTGCTCACTGCCCCGTGTCCTAACTCGCACCAAGTCCCGCTCACCCATCACCCCCTGTGCTCACTGCCCCGTGTCCTAACTCGCACCAAGTCCCGCTCACCCATCACCCCCTGTGCTCACTGCCCCGTGTCCTAACTCGCACCAAGTCCCGCGCACCCATCACCCGCTGTGCACGCTGCCCCGTGTCCTAACTCGCACCGAGTCCCACTCACCCATCACCCCCTGTGCTCACTGCCCCGTGCCCAAACTCGCACCGAGTCCCGCTCACCCATCACCCCCTGTGCTCACTGCCCCGTGTCCTAACTCGCACCAAGTCCCACTCACCCATCACCCCCTGTGCTCACTGCCCCGTGTCCTAACTCGCACCGAGTCCCACTCACCCATCACCCCCTGTGCTCGCTGCCCCGTGTCCTAACTCGCACCAAGTCCCGCTCACCCATCACCCCCTGTGCTCACTGCCCCGTGTCCTAACTCGCACCAAGTCCCGCTCATCCGTCACCCCCTGTGCTCACTGCCCCGTGTCCTAACTCGCACCAAGTCCCACTCACCCATCACCCCCTGTGCTCACTGCCTCGTGTCCTAACTCGCACCAAGTCCCACTCACCCATCACCCCCTGTGCTCACTGCCCCGTGTCCTAACTCGCACCAAGTCCCGCTCATCCGTCACCCCCTGTGCTCACTGCCCCGTGTGCTAACTCGCACCAAGTCCCGCTCACCCGTCACCCCCTGTGCTCACTGCCCCGTGTCCTAACTCGCACCAAGTCCCGCTCACCCATCACCCCCTGTGCTCGCTGACCCCGTGTCCTAACTCGCACCAAGTCCCGCTCACCCATCACCCCCTGAGCTCACTGCCCCGTGTCCTAACTCACACCAAGTCCCGCTCACCCATAACCCCCTGTGCTCGCTGCCCCGTGTCCTAACTCGCACCAAGTCCCGCTCATCCATCACCCGCTGTGCTCACTGACCCCGTGTCCTAACTCGCACCGAGTCTCCGCTCACCCATCACCCTCTGTGCTCACTGCCCCGTGTCCTAACTCGCACCAAGTCCCGCTCACCCATCACCCGCTGTGCTCACTGCACCCGTGTCCTAACTCGCACCAAGTCCCGCTCACCCATCACCCCCTGTGCTCACTGACCCCGTGTCCTAACTCGCACCAAGTCCCGCTCACCCATCATCCCTGTGCTCACTGCCCCGTGTCCTAACTCACACCAAGTCCCGCTCACCCATCACCCCCTGTGCTCACTGCACCGTGTCCTAACTCGCACCAAGTCCCGCTCACCCATAACCCCCTGTGCTCGCTGCCCCGTGTCCTAACTCGCACCAAGTCCCGCTCATCAATCACCCGCTGTGCTCACTGACCCCGTGTCCTAACTCGCACCGAGTCTCCGCTCACCCATCACCCTCTGTGCTCACTGCCCCGTGTCCTAACTCGCACCAAGTCCCGCTCACCCATCACCCGCTGTGCTCACTGCACCCGTGTCCTAACTCGCACCAAGTCCCGCTCACCCATCACCCCCTGTGCTCACTGATCCCGTGTCCTAACTCGCACCAAGTCCCGCTCACCCATCATCCCTGTGCTCACTGCCCCCGTGTCCTAACTCGCACCAAGTCCCGCTCACCCATCACCCCCAGTGCTCGCTGCCCCGTGTTCTAACTCGCACCAAGTCCCGCTCACCCATCACCCCCTGTGCTCGCTGACCCCGTGTCCTAACTCGCACCGAGTCCCGCTCACCCATCACCCTCTGTGCTCGCTGCCCCGTGTCCTAACTCACACCGAGTCCTGCTCACCCATCACCCCCTGTGCTCGCTGACCCCATGTCCTAACTCGCACCGAGTCCTGCTCACCCGTCATCCCCTGTGCTCACTGCCCCCGTGTCCTAACTCGCACCAAGTCCCGCTCACCCATCACTCCCTGTGCTCACTGACCCCGTGTCCTAACTCGCACCGAGTCTCCGCTCACTCATCACTCCCCTGGGCTCGCTGCCCCGTGGCCTAACTCGCACCAAGTCCCGCTCACCCATCACCCCCTGTGCTCGCTGACCCCGTGTCCTAACTCGCACCAAGTCCTGCTCACCCATCACCCCCTGTGCTCACTGCACCGTGTCCTAACTCGCACCAAGTCCCGCTCACCCATAACCCCCTGTGCTCGCTGCCCCGTGTCCTAACTCGCACCAAGTCCCGCTCATCCATCACCCGCTGTGCTCACTGACCCAGTGTCCTAACTCGCACCGAGTCCCGCTCACCCATCACCCCCTGTGCTCGCTGACCCCGTGTCCTAACTCGCACCAAGTCCCGCTCACCCATCACCCGCTGTGCTCACTGACCCAGTGTCCTAACTCGCACCGAGTCCCACTCACCCATCACCCCCTGTGCTCACTGATCCCGTGTCCTAACTCGCACCAAGTCCCGCTCACCCATCATCCCTGTGCTCACTGCCCCCGTGTCCTAACTCGCACCAAGTCCCGCTCACCCATCACCCCCTGTGCTCACTGCCCCGTGTCCTAACTCGCACCAAGTCCCGCTCACCCATCACCCACTGTGCTCGCTGCCCCGTGTTCTAACTCGCACCAAGTCCCGCTCACCCATCACCCCCTGTGCTCGCTGACCCGTGTCCTAACTCGCACCAAGTCCCGCTCACCCATCACCCTCTGTGCTCGCGGCCCCTGTCCTAACTCACACCGAGTCCTGCTCACCCATCACCCCCTGTGCTCGCTGACCCCGTGTTCTAACTCGCACCGAGTCCCGCTCACCCATCACCCCCTGTGCTCACTGCCCCCGTGTCCTAACTCGCACCAAGTCCCGCTCACCCATCACCCCCTGTGCTCACTGCCCCCGTGTCCTAACTCGCACCAAGTCCCACTCACCCATCACCCCCTGTGCTCACTGACCCGTGTCCTAACTCGCACCAAGTCCCGCTCACCCATCACCCCCTGTGCTCACTGACCTGTGTCCTAACTCGCACCAAGTCCTGCTCACCCATCACCCCCCTGTGCTCACTGCCCCCGTGTCCTAACTCGCACCAAGTCCCGCTCACCCATCACCCCCTGTGCTCGCCGACCCCGTGTCCTAACTCGCACCAAGTCCCGCTCACCCATCACCCCCTGTGCTCACTGCCCCGTGTCCCAACTCGCACCAAGTCCCACTCACCCATCACCCGCTGTGCTCATTGCTCCGTGTCCTAACTCGCACCAAGTTCCGCTCACCCATCACCCCCTGTGCTCGCTGCCCCGTGTCCTAACTCGCACCAAGTCCCACTCACCCATCACACCCTGTGCTCACTGACGCCGTGTCCTAACTCGCACCGAGTCCCGCTCACCCATCACCCTCTGTGCTCACTGCCCCGTGTCTTAACTCGCACCAAGTCCAGCTCACCCATCACCCACTGTGCTCAGTGACCCCGTGTCCTAACTCACACCAAGTCCCGCTCACCCATCACCCACTGTGCTCGCTGACCCCATGTCCTAACTCGCACCAAGTCCCGCTCACCCATCACCCCCTGTGCTCGCTGCCCCGTGTCCTAACTCGCACCGAGTCCCGCTCACCCATCACCCCCTGTGCTCGCTGCCCCGTGTCCTAACTCGCACCGAGTCCCGCTCACCCATCACCCCCTGTGCTCACTAACCCGTGTCCTAACTCACACCAAGTCCCGCTCACCCATCACCCACTGTGCTCGCTGACCCCATGTCCTAACTCGCACCAAGTCCCGCTCACCCATCACCCCCTGTGCTCGCTGACCCGTGTCCTAACTCGCACCAAGTCCCGCTCACCCATCACCCCCTGTGCTCACTGCCCCGTGTCATAACTCGCACCAAGTCCCGCTCACCCATCACCCCTCTGTGCTCACTGCCCCGTGTCCTAACTCGCACCAAGTCCCGCTCACCCATCACCCCCTGTGCTCACTGACCCGTGTCCTAACTCGCACCAAGTCCCGCTCACCCATCACCCCGTGCTCACTGCCCCGTGTCCTAACTCGCACTAAGTCCCACTCACCCATCACCCCCTGTGCTCGCTGACCCCCGTGTCCTAACTCGCACCAAGTCCCGCTCACCCATCACCCCCCTGCGCTCGCTGACCCCGTGTCCTAACTCACACCAAATCCCACTCACCCATCACCCCCTGTGCTCACTGTCCCCGTGTCCTAACTCGCACCAAGTCCCGCTCACCCATCACCCCCTGTGCTCACTGCCCCGTGTCCTAACTCGCACCGAGTCCCGCTCATCCATCACCCACTGTGCTCACTGCCCCCGTGACCTAACTCGCACCAAGTCCCGCTCACCCATTACCCCCTGTGCTCACTGCCCCGTGTCCTAACTCGCACCAAGTCCCACTCACCCGTCACCCACTATGCTCACTGCTCCCGTGTCCTAACTCGCACCAAGTCCCACTCACACATCACCCCCTGTGCTCACTGCCCCCGTGTCCTAACTCGCACCAAGTCCCGCTCACCCATCACCCCCTGTGCTCACTGCCCCGTGTCCTAACTCGCACCAAGTCCCGCTCACCCATCACCCCCTGTGCTCACTGACCCCGTGTCCTAACTCGCACCAAGTCCCACTCACCCATCACCCCCTGTGCTCACTGCCCCGTGTCCTAACTCGCACCAAGTCCCGCTCACCCATCACCCCCAGTGCTCGCCGACCCCATGTCATAAATCACACCAAGTCCCGCTCACCCATCACCCCCTGTGCTCACTGCCCCGTGTCCTAACTCGCACCAAGTCCTGCTCACCCATCACCCACTGTGCTCGCTGCCCCGTGTCCTAACTCGCACCAAGTCCCACTCACCCATCACCCGCTGTGCTCACTGACGCCGTGTCCTAACTCGCACCGAGTCCCGCTCACCCATCACCCCCTGTGCTCACTGACCCCGTGTCCTAACTCGCACCAAGTCCCGCTCACCCATCACCCACTGTGCTCGCTGACCCCATGTCCTAACTCGCACCAAGTCCCGCTCACCCATCACCCCGTGTGCTCGCTGACCCGTGTCCTAACTCGCACCAAGTCCCGCTCACCCATCACCCCCTGTGCTCAGTGACCCCGTGTCCTAACTCACACCAAGTCCCGCTCACCCATCACCCACTGTGCTCGCTGACCCCATGTCCTAACTCGCACCAAGTCCCGCTCACCCATCACCCCCTGTGCTCGCTGCCCCGTGTCCTAACTCGCACCGAGTCCCGCTCACCCATCACCCCCTGTGCTCGCTGCCCCGTGTCCTAACTCGCACCGAGTCCCGCTCACCCATCACCCCCTGTGCTCACTAACCCGTGTCCTAACTCACACCAAGTCCCGCTCACCCATCACCCACTGTGCTCGCTGACCCCATGTCCTAACTCGCACCAAGTCCCGCTCACCCATCACCCCCTGTGCTCGCTGACCCGTGTCCTAACTCGCACCAAGTCCCGCTCACCCATCACCCCCTGTGCTCACTGCCCCGTGTCATAACTCGCACCAAGTCCCGCTCACCCATCACCCCTCTGTGCTCACTGCCCCGTGTCCTAACTCGCACCAAGTCCCGCTCACCCATCACCCCTCTGTGCTCACTGCCCCGTGTCCTAACTCGCACCAAGTCCCGCTCACCCATCACCCCCTGTGCTCACTGACCCGTGTCCTAACTCGCACCAAGTCCCGCTCACCCATCACCCCGTGCTCACTGCCCCGTGTCCTAACTCGCACTAAGTCCCACTCACCCATCACCCCCTGTGCTCGCTGACCCCCGTGTCCTAACTCGCACCAAGTCCCGCTCACCCATCACCCCCCTGCGCTCGCTGACCCCGTGTCCTAACTCACACCAAATCCCACTCACCCATCACCCCCTGTGCTCACTGTCCCCGTGTCCTAACTCGCACCAAGTCCCGCTCACCCATCACCCCCTGTGCTCACTGCCCCGTGTCCTAACTCGCACCGAGTCCCGCTCATCCATCACCCACTGTGCTCACTGCCCCCGTGACCTAACTCGCACCAAGTCCCGCTCACCCATTACCCCCTGTGCTCACTGCCCCATGTCCTAACTCGCACCAAGTCCCACTCACCCGTCACCCACTATGCTCACTGCTCCCGTGTCCTAACTCGCACCAAGTCCCACTCACCCATCACCCCCTGTGCTCACTGCCCCCGTGTCCTAACTCGCACCAAGTCCCGCTCACCCATCACCCCCTGTGCTCACTGCCCCGTGTCCTAACTCGCACCAAGTCCCGCTCACCCATCACCCCCTGTGCTCACTGACCCCGTGTCCTAACTCGCACCAAGTCCCACTCACCCATCACCCCCTGTGCTCACTGCCCCGTGTCCTAACTCGCACCAAGTCCCGCTCACCCATCACCCCCAGTGCTCGCCGACCCCATGTCATAAATCACACCAAGTCCCGCTCACCCATCACCCCCTGTGCTCACTGCCCCGTGTCCTAACTCGCACCAAGTCCCGCTCACCCATCACCCACTGTGCTCGCTGCCCCGTGTCCTAACTCGCACCAAGTCCCACTCACCCATCACCCGCTGTGCTCACTGACGCCGTGTCCTAACTCGCACCGAGTCCCGCTCACCCATCACCCCCTGTGCTCACTGACCCCGTGTCCTAACTCGCACCAAGTCCCGCTCACCCATCACCCACTGTGCTCGCTGACCCCATGTCCTAACTCGCACCAAGTCCCGCTCACCCATCACCCCGTGTGCTCGCTGACCCGTGTCCTAACTCGCACCAAGTCCCGCTCACCCATCACCCCCTGTGCTCACTGCCCCGTGTCATAACTCGCACCAAGTCCCGCTCACCCATCACCCCTCTGTGCTCACTGCCCCGTGTCCTAACTCGCACCAAGTCCTGCTCACCCATCACCCCCTGTGCTCGCTGCCCCCGTGTCCTAACTCGCACCAAGTCCCGCTCACCCATCACACCCTGTGCTCACTGCCCCGTGTCCTAACTCGCACCGAGTCCCGCTCACCCATCACCCCGTGCTCACTGACCCGTGTCCTAACTCGCACCGAGTCCCGCTCACCCGTCACCCCCTGTGCTCGCTGCCCCGTGTCCTAACTCGCACCAAGTCCCGCTCACCCATCACCCCGTGCTCACTGACCCGTGTCCTAACTCGCACCGAGTCCCGCTCACCCATCACCCCC
Source organism: Pristiophorus japonicus (assembly GCF_044704955.1). Taxonomy (NCBI): domain Eukaryota; kingdom Metazoa; phylum Chordata; class Chondrichthyes; family Pristiophoridae; genus Pristiophorus; species Pristiophorus japonicus. The sequence goes on along the minus strand of NW_027254699.1, from coordinate 158,869 downwards.
TGTGCTCACTGCCCCGTGTCCTCACTCGCACCAAGTCCCGCTCACCCATCACCCCCTGTGCTCACTGACCCCGTGTCCTAACTCGCACCAAGTCCCGCTCACCCATCACCCCCCTGTGCTCACTGACCCCGTGTCCTAACTCACACCGAGTCCCACTCAACCATCACCCCCTGTGCTCGCTGCCCCGTGTCCTAACTCGCACCGAGTCCCACTCAACCATCACCCCCTGTGCTCGCTGCCCCGTGTCCTAACTCGCACCAAGTCCCGCTCACCCATCACCCCGTGCTCACTGCCCCGTGTCCTAACTCGCACTAAGTCCAGCTCACCCATCACCCACTGTGCTCAGTGACCCCGTGTCCTAACTCGCACCGAGTCCCGCACACCTATCACCCACTGTGCTCACTGCCCCGTGTCCTAACTCGCACCAAGTCCCGCTCACCCATCACCCCCTGAGCTCGCTGCCCCGTGTCCCAACTCGCACCGAGTCCCGCTCACCCATCACCCCCTGTGCTCACTGCCCCCGTGTCCTAACTCGCACCAAGTCCCGCTCACCCATCGCCCCCTGTGCTCACTGCCCAGTGTCCTAACTCGCACCAAGTCCCGCTCACCCATCACCGCCTGTGCTCACTGCCCCATGTCCTAACTCGCACCAAGTCCCGCTCACCCATCACCCACTGTGCTCAGTGACCCCGTGTCCTAACTCGCACCGAGTCCCGCACACCTATCACCCACTGTGCTCACTGCCCCGTGTCCCAACTCGCACCAAGTCCCGCTCACCCATCACCCCCTGTGCTCGCTGCCCCGTGTCCTAACTCGCACCAAGTCCCGCTCACCCATCACCCCCTGTGCTCACTAACCCGTGTCCTAACTCACACCAAGTCCCGCTCACCCATCACCCACTGTGCTCGCTGACCCCATGTCCTAACTCGCACCAAGTCCCGCTCACCCATCACCCCCTGTGCTCGCTGACCCGTGTCCTAACTCGCACCAAGTCCCGCTCACCCATCACCCCCTGTGCTCACGGCCTCGTGTCCTAACTCGCACCAAGTCCCGCTCACCCATCATCCCCTGTGCTCGCTGCCCCCGTGTCCTAACTCGCACCAAGTCCCGCTCACCCATCACCCCCTGTGCTCAATGCCCCGTGTCCTAACTCGCACCAAGTCCTGCTCACCCATCACCCCCTGTGCTCACTGCCCTCGTGTCCTAACTCGCACCGAGTCCCACTCACCCATCACCCCGTGCTCGCTGACCCCGTGTCCTAACTCACACCAAGTCGCGCTCACCCATCACCCCCTGTGCTCCCTGACCCCGTGTCCTAACTCGCACCAAGTCCCACTCACCCATCACCCCCTGTGCTCAGTGCCCCGTGTCCTAACTCGCACCGAGTCCCGCTCACCCATCACCCCCTGTGCTCCCTGACCCCGTGTCCTAACTCGCACCAAGTCCCGCTCACCCATCACCCCCTGTGCTCCCTGACCCCGTGTCCTAACTCGCACCAAGTCCCGCTCACCCATCACCCCGTGCTCGCTGACCCAGTGTCCTAACTCGCACCAAGTCCCGCTCACCCATCACCCCGTGCTCGCTGACCCCTTGTCCTAACTCGCACCAAGTCCCGCTCAACCATCACCCCCTGTGCTCACTGCCCCGTGCCCTAACTCGCACCAAGTACTGAGGGAATGCTGCACTGTCGGAGGGGCAGTACTGAGGGAGTGCAGCACTGTGGGAGGGGCAGTACTGAGGGAGTGCTGCACTGTCGGAGGGGCAGTACTGAGGGAGTGCTGCACTGTGGGAGGGGCAGTACTGAGGGAATGCTGCACTGTGGGAGGGGCAGTACTGAGGGTGTGCCGCACTGTGGGAGGGACAGTACTGAGGGAATGCTGCACTGTCGGAGGGGCAGTACTGAGGGAGTGCTGCAGTGTCGGAGGGGCAGTTCTGAGGGAGTGCTGCACTGTCAGAGGGGCAGTACTGAGGGAGTGCTGCACTGTGGGAGGGGCAGTACTGAGGGAGTGCTGCACTGTCGGAGGGGCAGTACTGAGGGAGTGCTGCACTGTGGGAGGGACAGTACTGAGGGAGTGCTGCACTGTCGGAGGGGCAGTACTGAGGGAGTGCTGCACTGTCGGAGGGGCAGTACTGAGGGAGTGCTGCACTGTCGGAGGTGCAGTACTGAGGGAGCGCCGCACTGTCGGAGGGGCAGTACTGAGGGAGCGCCGCATTGTCGGAGGGGCAGTACTTTGGGAGTGCTGCACTGTCGGAGGGGCAGTACTGAGGGAGTGCTGCACTGTCGGAAGGGCAGTACTGAGGGAGTGCTGCACTGTCAGAGGGGCAGTACTGAGGGAGTGCTGCACTGTCGGAGGGGCAGTACTGAGGGAGAGGGGCACTGTCGGAGGGACAGTACTGAGGGAGAGGGGCACTGTCGGAGGGGCAGTACTGAGGGAGAGGGGCACTGTCGGAGGGGCAGTACTGAGGGAGAGGGGCACTGTCGGAGGGGCAGTACTGAGGGAGAGGGGCACTGTCGGAGGGGCAGTACTGAGTGAGCGCCGCACTGTCGGAGGGGCAGTACTGAGGGAGTGCTGCACTGTCGGAGGGGCAGTACTGAGGGAGTGCTGCACTGTCAGAGGGACAGTACTGAGGGAAAGCTGCACTGTCGGAGGGGCAGTACTAAGGGAGTGCTGCACTGTCGGAGGGGCAGTACTGAGGGAGTGCCGCACTGTGGGAGGGGCAGTACTGAGGGAGTGCCGCACTGTGGGAGGGGCTGTACTGAGGGAGTGCCGCACTGTGGGAGGGGCTGTACTGAGGGAGTGCTGCACTGTGGGAGGGGCAGTACTGAGGGAGTGCTGCACTGTCGGAGGGGCAGTACTGAGGGAGTGCCGCACTGTGGGAGGGGCAGTACTGAGGGAGTGCCGCACTGTGGGAGGGGCTGTACTGAGGGAGTGCTGCACTGTGGGAGGGGCAGTACTGAGGGAGTGCCGCACTGTCGGAGGGGCAGTACTGAGGGAGTGCCGCACTGTGGGAGGGGCAGTACTGAGGGAGTGCTGCACTGTGGGAGGGGCATTACTGAGGGAGTGCCGCAGTGTCGGAGGGGCAGTACAGAGGGAGTGCCGCACTGTGGGAGGGGCAGTACTGAGGGAGTGCTGCACTGTGGGAGGGGCATTACTGAGGGAGTGCCGCACTGTGGGAGGGGCAGTACTGAGGGAGTGCTGCACTGTCGGAGGGGCAGTACTGAGGGAGTGCTGAACTGTGGGAGGGGCAGTGCTGAGGGAGAGGGGCACTGTCGGAGGGGCAGTACTGAGGGAGAGGGGCACTGTCGGAGGGGCAGTGCTGAGGGAGAGGGGCACTGTCGGAGGGGCAGTACTGAGGGAGTGCTGCACTGTCGGAGGGGCGGTACTGAGGGAGAGGGGCACTGTCGGAGGGCAGTACTGAGGGAGAGGGGCACTGTCGGAGGGGCAGTACTGAGGGAGAGCTGCACTGTGGGAGGGGCAGTAGTGAGGGAGTGCTGCACTGTCGGAGGGTCAGTACTGAGGGAGAGCTGCACTGTCAGAGGGGCAGTACTGAGGGAGATCTGCACTGTCGGAGGGGCAGTACTGAGGGAGAGCTGCACTGTCAGAGGGGCAGTACTTAAGGGAGTGCTGCACTGTCAGAGAGGCAGTACTGAGGGAGTGCCGCACTGTCGGAGGGGCAGTACTGAGGGAGTGCTGCACTGTCAGAGGGGCAGTACTGAGGGATTGCTGCACTGTCGGAGGGGCAGTACTGAGGGAGTGCTGCACTGTCAGAGAGGCAGTACTGAGGGAGAGCTGCACTGTCAGAGGGGCAGTACTGAGGGAGTGCTGCACTTTCGGAGGGGCAGTACTGAGGGAGAGCTGCACTGTGGGAGGGGCAGTACTGAGGTAGAGCTGCACTCTGTGGGGCAGTACTGAGGGAGTGCTGCACTGTCGGAGGGGCAGTACTGAGGGAGCGCTGCACTGTCGGAGGGGCAGTACTGAGGGAGTGCTGCACTGTCAGAGGGGCAGTACTGAAGGAGTGCTGCACTGTCAGAGGGGCAGTACTGAGGGAGAGCTGCATTGTGGGAGATGCTGTCTTTTGGATGAGACGTTAAACCGAGGCCCCCATCTGCCCTCTCAGGGGATGTCAAAGATCCCGTGGCACTATTTCGAAGTAGAGCATCTGGATTTATCCCCAGTGTCCCGGGCCCAAGATTTATCCCTCAGTTAACATCACTCGAGCAGATTATCTGGGTCATTATCACATTGCTGTCTGTGGGAGCTTGCTGTGTGCAAATATTCCGCCATGTTTCCTACACTACAACAGTGACTGCACTCCAAAAGTTGTTTATTCGTTGTAAAGCACTTTGTGATGTTCAGAGATCGTGAAAAGTGCTGTATAAATAAATCCAAGACTTTTCTTTTCAGTCATGTACGGGACGGAACCAAAATTAAAACAAAAAGGTTTTTTGGTCTTATTTGTAAGAATGCTCTCTGGCTTTAATCTCTTTGCTTAAAGCTGCGACCTAGATACTACCCCTGTGGAAATAGGTCGCTCATGCGTATGTGTCGAAGAAAACCATGTTTCCATGGTAACAACAGGCCCGAGGCCTACTACTCCGGGAAACAGATGGTCAGTTTGGGCGGGTCAGAGGTCACATAGCGACTCGCCCGCTTTACATTGGCGCACGTTGGACCACGCACTAATTCTGGATCAAACCCAGACAGATTACGATGTGGTTACTGATTAAAGCTGCTAATCCCAGGGCCCTTGCTTCCCTTAGCAACCGGCAGCTGCGATTCTGTTCATTGTGCTGGCACCTCTGAGTCAGGAGGTTGGAGGTTGGAGGCCCCCGTTCCCCCCGCCCCCGTTCCCCAGTCCAGTGATCTGAGCACAAAACTCCAGGCCGACACTGCCCCAAAGCCAGTACTGAGGGAGTGCTGCACTGTGGGAGGGGCAGTACTGAGGGAGTGCTGCACTGTCGGAGGGTCAGTACAGAGAGAGTGCTGCACTGTGGGAGGGACAGTACTGAGGGAGTGCTGCACTGTGGGAGGGACAGTACTGAGGGAGCGCCTCACTGTCGGAGGGGCAGTACTGAGGGAGCGCTGCACTGTCGGAGGGGCAGTACAGAGAGAGTGCTGCACTGTGGGTGGGGCAGTACTGAGGGAGCGCTGCACTGTCGGAGGGGCAGTACTGAGGGAGTGCTGCACTGTGGGAGGGGCGGTACTGAGGGAGCGCCTCACTGTCGGAGGGGCAGTACTGAGGGAGTACTGCACTGTCGGAGGGGCAGTACTGAGGGAGCGCTGCACTGTCGGAGGGGCAGTACTGAGGGAGCGCTGCACTGTCGGAGGGTCAGTACAGAGAGAGTGCTGCACTGTGGGAGGGGCGGTACTGAGGGAGCGCCTCACTGTCGGAGGGGCAGTACTGAGGGAGTACTGCACTGTCGGAGGGGCAGTACTGAGGGAGTGCCGCACTGTCGGAGGGTCAGTACTGAGGGAGCGCTGCACTGTCGGAGGGTCAGTACAGAGAGAGTGCTGCACTGTGGGAGGGGCGGTACTGAGGGAGCGCCTCACTGTCGGAGGGGCAGTACTGAGGGAGTACTGCACTGTCGGAGGGGCAGTACTGAGGGAGTGCCGCACTGTCGGAGGGTCAGTACTGAGGGAGTGCCGCACTGTCGGAGGGGCAGTACTGAGGGAGCGCTGCACTGTCAGAGGGGCAGTACTGAGGGAGCGCTGCACTGTCGGAGGGTCAGCATGAGGGAGTGCTGCACTGTCGGAGGGGCAGTACTGAGAGAGTGCCACACTGTCGGAGGGGCAGTACTGAGGGAGAGCCGCACTGTCGGAGGGGCAGTACTGAGGGAGCACTGCACTGTGGGTGGGGCAGTATTGAGGGAGTGCTGCACTGTGGGAGGGGCAGTACTGAGGGAGTGCTGCACTGTCGGAGGGGGAGTACTGAGGGAGTGCTGCACTGTGGGAGGGGCAGTACTGAGGGAGTGCTGCACTGTGGGAGGAGCAGTACTGAGGGAGTGCTGCACTGTGGGAGGGGCAGTACTGAGGGAGCGCCGCACTGTCGGAGGGGCAGTACTGAGGGAGCGCCGCACTGTCGGAGGGGCAGTACTGAGGGAGCGCCGCACTGTCGGAGGGCAGTACTGAGAGAGTGCTGCACTGTCGGAGGGGCAGTACTGAGGGAGTGCTGCACTGTCTTTCGGATGAGGCTTTAAAGTGAAGCCCTGTCTGCTCTCTCAGGAGGACGTAAAAAATCCCAGGGCTACTGTTGGAAGATGAGCGGGGGAGGAGTGGGGGGCGAGCGGGGGGCGGGCGGGAGTACTTTCTGTTGTTCTGGGCCAATATTTATCACTCAATCAACAGCATGAAAAACAGATTATCTGGTCATTTATTACATTGCTGTTTGTGGGAGCTTGCAGTGCGCAAATTGGCTGCTGCGTTTCCCACAATACAGCAGTGACTACCCTTCAAAAAGTACTTAATTGGCTGTGTAGTGCTTTGGGACATCCTGTGGTCATAAAAGGCGTGATGTAAATGGAAGTCTTAATATTAATACATATTTAGGCCGCAACTTGTCCTCCGGCCTTGCTCCCTTCTCTTAGTAGGGGGACAACTTTCCAAACCCAGGCGCATTTTACAAGGCCGAGGCTTGCAGGTGAGTCAAGTTGGGGGATTGGGTGTTCTGGTGTAGGCCTATTCAGCCCCTCGAGCCTGTTAAACAGGAACAGGAGGAGGCCTATTCAGTCCCGTCGAGCCTGTTACATAGGAACAGGAGGAGGCCTATTCAGTCCCCTTGAGCCTGTTACACAGGAACAGGAGGAGGCCCATTCAGCCCCTCGAGCCTGTTACACAGGTACAGGAGGAGGCCCATTCAGCCCCTCGAGCCTGTTACACAGGAACAGGAGGAGGCCCATTCAGCCCCTCAAGCCTGTTACACAGGAACAGGGGGAGGCCCATTCAGCCCCTCGAGCCTGTTACACAGGAACAGGAGGAGGCCCATTCAGCCCCTCGAGCCTATTACACAGGAACAGGAGGAGGCCCATTCAGCCCCTCGAGCCTGTTACACAGGAACAGGAGGAGACCCATTCAGTCCCTCGAGTCTGTTACACAGGAATAGGAGGAGGCCCATTCAGCCCCTCGAGCCTGTTACATGGGAACAGGAGGAGGCCCATTCAGCCCCTCGAGCCTGTTACACAGGAACAGGAGGAGGCCCATTCAGCCCCTCGAGCCTGTTACACAGGAACAGGAGGAGACCCATTCAGCCCCTTGAGCCTGTTACACAGGAACAGGAGGAGGCCCATTCAGCCCCTCGAGTCGGTTACACAGGAACAGGAGGAGGCCCATTCAGCCCCTCGAGCCTGTTACACAGGAACAGGAGGAGACCCATTCAGCCCCTCGAGCCTGTTACACAGGAACAGGAGGAGGCCCATTCAGCCCCTCGAGTCGGTTACACAGGAACAGGAGGAGGCCCATTCAGCCCCTCGAGTCGGTTACACAGGAACAGGAGGAGACCCATTCAGCCCCTCGAGCCTGTTACACAGGAACAGGAGGAGGCCCATTCAGTCCCTCGTTCGGCGGGAGGAGTCATAAAGGCCCACACAGCCAGACAGACATCTTATCTACTCCCACCACCCCACCAAAGGATAAGCTCCCCCCCCCGCCCCCCGCCCCAAACAGTGCAGCTCTCGACAACCTCCGCCCCCCCCGAGATCGAGGCCCCAAACTCACTCTGTTCGGTCATGGGCGCCGAGAGAATAATGCTGTGGATTTTCTTCACCTCCTCCACGTTGACCGTGATCTTGTCGATGTTGGTGCGTATCTCCTCAATCTGAAGGGAGGCAAGCACAGACAGGGGTCAAGGGTCGCCTCGCCAGAATGATCTCAACGCCCCCTCCCGGCAACCCAGCCCCTTCGCCCCCCCCCACACTCCTCCTCCCCGTGCGGCAATGGAGTCTCCCCCTCCCACAATCCTTTATTCCTCGGGGCAATGTCCCTCCGTCTCCCACATCTCCCCGCTCCCGGCGTTTATATAGCGCCTTCCACGACCAGCAGACCTCTCCGAGCGTTTTACAGCCAATGGAATACTTTTGGGGTCCCGTCACTGTTGTAACGAGGCTGTTGCCCAATCCTTGGCCTCCACCGAGCTCCGCCTTCCCTGCTGAGCATCCCACCGACCCCTTCATACGCACTCCTCCCCACCCCCTTATCACCTCCGCCTCCTTCGTCCCTCGCCTCCCGGAGACCTTCCCTCAACCCACCCATTCCCCCTGCCCCCCCCCCCCCCCCCTCGCCACAATCTTCAGGTCTGTACAGAAACAATCTTGGCCTCAATGATCTCAACTCCTCCGTAGCGCATCCTCCTCCCTATCTCTGTAACCTCCTCCAGCCTCGACAACCCTCCCTATCTCTGTAACCTCCTCCAGCCCCTACACCCCTCCCTATCTCTGTAACCTCCTCCAGCCTCGACAACCCTCCCTATCTCTGTAACCTCCTCCAGCCCCTACACCCCTCCCTATCTCTGTAACCTCCTCCAGCCCTATAACCCTCCCTATCTCTGTAACCTCCTCCAGCCCTACACCCCTCCCTATCTCTGTAACCTCCTCCAGCCCTATAACCCTCCCTATCTCTGTAACCTCCTCCAGCCCCTACACCCCTCCCTATCTCTGCAACCTCCTCCAGCCCCTACACCCCTCCCTATCTCTGTAACCTCCTCCAGTCCTACAACCCTCCCTATCTCTGTAACATCCTCCAGCCCTATAACCCTCCCTATCTCTGTAACTTACTCCAGCCCTACAACCCTCCCTATCTCTGTAACCTCCTCCAGCCCCTACAACCCTCCCTATCTCTGTAACCTCCTCCAGCCCCTACAACCCTCCCTATCTCTGTAACCTCCTCCAGCCCCTACACCCCTCCCTATCTCTGCAACCTCCTCCAGCCCCTACAACCCTCCCTATCTCTGTAACCTCCTCCAGCCCCTACAACCCTCCCTATCTCTGTAACCTCCTCCAGCCCCTACACCCCTCCCTATCTCTGCAACCTCCTCCAGCCCCTACAACCCTCCCTATCTCTGTAACCACCTCCAGCCCCTACACCCCTCCCTATCTCTGTAACCTCCTCCAGCCCCTACAACCCTCCCTATCTCTGTAACCTCCTACAGCCCCTACAACACTCCCTATCTCTGTAACCTCCTACAGCCCTACAACCCTCCCTATCTCTGTAACCTCCTCCACCCCTACAACACTCCCTATCTCTGTAACCTCCTCCAGCCTCGACACCCCTCCCTATCTCTGTAACCTCCTCCAGCCCCTACACCCCTCCCTATCTCTGTAACCTCCTCCAGCCCCTACACCCCTCCCTATCTCTGTAACCTCCTCCAGCCCCTACACCCCTCCCTATCTCTGTAACCTCCTCCAGCCCCTACACCCCTCCCTATCTCTGTACCCCCCTCCAACCTCGACAACCCTCCCTATCTCTGTAACCTCCTCCAGCCTCGACAACCCTCCCTATCTCTGTAACCTCCTCCAGCCCTATAACCCTCCCTATCTCTGTAACCTCCTCCAGCCCCTACACCCCTCCCTATCTCTGCAACCTCCTCCAGCCCCTACACCCCTCCCTATCTCTGTAACCTCCTCCAGTCCTACAACCCTCCCTATCTCTGTAACATCCTCCAGCCCTATAACCCTCCCTATCTCTGTAACTTACTCCAGCCCTACAACCCTCCCTATCTCTGTAACCTCCTCCAGCCCCTACAACCCTCCCTATCTCTGTAACCTCCTCCAGCCCCTACAACCCTCCCTATCTCTGTAACCTCCTCCAGCCCCTACACCCCTCCCTATCTCTGCAACCTCCTCCAGCCCCTACAACCCTCCCTATCTCTGTAACCTCCTCCAGCCCCTACAACCCTCCCTATCTCTGTAACCTCCTCCAGCCCCTACACCCCTCCCTATCTCTGCAACCTCCTCCAGCCCCTACAACCCTCCCTATCTCTGTAACCACCTCCAGCCCCTACACCCCTCCCTATCTCTGTAACCTCCCCAGCCCCTACAACCCTCCCTATCTCTGTAACCTCCTACAGCCCCTACAACACTCCCTATCTCTGTAACCTCCTACAGCCCTACAACCCTCCCTATCTCTGTAACCTCCTCCACCCCTACAACACTCCCTATCTCTGTAACCTCCTCCAGCCTCGACACCCCTCCCTATCTCTGTAACCTCCTCCAGCCCCTACACCCCTCCCTATCTCTGTAACCTCCTCCAGCCCCTACACCCCTCCCTATCTCTGTAACCTCCTCCAGCCCCTACACCCCTCCCTATCTCTGTAACCTCCTCCAGCCCCTACAACCCTCCCTATCTCTGTAACCTCCTCCAGCCCCTACAACCCTCCCTATCTCTGTAACCTCCTCCAGCCCCTACAACCCTCCCTATCTCTGTAACCTCCTCCAGCCCCTACACCCCTCCCTATCTCTGCAACCTCCTCCAGCCCCTACAACCCTCCCTATCTCTGTAACCTCCTCCAGCACCTACAACCCTCCCTATCTCTGTAACCTCCTCCAGCCCCTACACCCCTCCCTATCTCTGCAACCTCCTCCAGCCCCTACAACCCTCCCTATCTCTGTAACCACCTCCAGCCCCTACACCCCTCCCTATCTCTGTAACCTCCTCCAGCCCCTACAACCCTCCCTATCTCTGTAACCTCCTACAGCCCCTACAACACTCCCTATCTCTGTAACCTCCTACAGCCCTACAACCCTCCCTATCTCTGTAACCTCCTCCACCCCTACAACACTCCCTATCTCTGTAACCTCCTCCAGCCTCGACACCCCTCCCTATCTCTGTAACCTCCTCCAGCCCCTACACCCCTCCCTATCTCTGTAACCTCCTCCAGCCCCTACACCCCTCCCTATCTCTGTAACCTCCTCCAGCCCCTACACCCCTCCCTATCTCTGTAACCTCCTCCAGCCCCTACACCCCTCCCTATCTCTGTACCCCCCTCCAACCTCGACAACCCTCCCTATCTCTGTAACCTCCTCCAGCCTCGACAACCCTCCCTATCTCTGTAACCTCCTCCAGCCCCTACACCCCTCCCTATCTCTGTAACCTCCTCCAGCCCCTACACCCCTCCCTATCTCTGTAACCTCCTCCAACCCCTACAAATCTCCCTATCTCTGTAACCTCCTCCAGCCCCTACAACCCTCCCTATCTCTGTAACCTCCTCCAGCCCCTACAACCCTCCCTATCTCTGTAACCTCCTCCAGCCCCTACAGCCCTCCCTATCTCTGTAACCTCCTCCAGCCCCTACAACCCTCCCTATTTCTGTAACCTCCTGCAGCCCTACATCCCTCCCTATCTCTGTAACCTCCTCCATCCCCTACAACCCTCCGAGATGTCTGCACTCCTCAAATTCTGCCCTTTTGACCATCCCTGATTATAATCGCTCCACCATCGGTGTCCGGCCCTTCAGCTGCCTGGGCCCCGAGCTCTGGAACTCCCTCCCTAAACCTCTCCGCCTCTTTCCTACTTTCAGACCCTCCTTAAAACCGACCTCTTTGACCCAGCTTTTGGTCTCATGTCCTATTATCGGCTTATATGGCATAAGGTCAAATTTTCGTTTCATAATCACTCCTCTGAAGTGCCTTGGAATATTTTACTATGTGAAAGGTGCCATATATATGCAAGTTGTTGTTGTTGTAACCCCTCTTTTGGCTCTGTGGGGGGGAAACCAAGTTCTGGCTCTTCACCCGAGAGGCCACGCTGCTCAGACGGTGGGTACGGAAAGGGGGCTATTTGACTGCAGAAGGCACCACCGCCAGATCTCACCCAACAGCCACACGTGGGGCAGGTAGGGTCGTGGGGCATGGGATTTTCTCTTTCGTGCCACAGGACTTTAGCCCCTCTTGCCCATGCCACAACACGCCGTAGCCAACTGTGCCTCTCTCGCTCCCTCTCCCTCTCTCTCTGACCCGGGAGCAGTAACCACGGCTTGGGGCCTCACCTGCCCAAAGAACTCGTCCATGAAGGCATTGTTGTCGACCGAGATCTCGATATCGTCCGTGTCATCGGTGTCGCACGTCTGTGGAGAGGGATAGAGAGAGAGGGAGAGGGGGAGAGAGAGAGAGAGTCAGAGAGAGAGAGAGAGAGAGAGAGGGTTAGAGAGAGAGAGAGAGAGAGGGAGAGAGAGTCAGAGAGAGAGAGGGATAGAGAGAGCGAGGGAGAGAGAGAGCGAGGGAGAGAGAGAGAGAGAGGGAGCGAGGGAGAAAGAGAGAGAGAGAGAGTCAGAGAGAGCAAGGAGTGGAGAGAGAGAGGGATAGAGAGAGAGGGAGCGAGGGAGAAAGAGAGAGAGCGACAGAGAGAAAGAGACAGAGAAAGAGAGAGTCAGAGAGAGACAGAGAGAGAGAGAGAGAGAGAGAGTCAGAGAGAGCAAGGGGGAGAGAGAGAGAGGGATAGAGAGAGGGTGGGAGAAAGGGAGAGAGAGAGGGATAGAGAGAGAGCGACAGAGAGAGAGCGACAGAGAGAGAGCGACAGAGAGAGAGGGAGCGAGGAGGAAAGAGAGAGAGAGAGAGAGAGTGAGAGAGAGCGCGAGAGAGAGAGGGAGGGAGAGAGAGAGAGAGAGAGAGAGAGACATAGAGCAAGGGGAAGAGAGAGAGGGATAGAGAGAGAGGGAGCGAGGGAGAAAGAGAGAGAGTGACAGAGAGTGTTTCAGAGAGCGACAGAGAGAGAGATGACAGAGAGAAAGAGAATGAGGGAGAAAGAGAGAGAGAGAGAGAGACAGAGACAGAGAGAAAGAGAGAGAGAGAGTCAGAGAGAGCAAGGGGAGAGAGAGAGAGAGAGAGAGAGAGGGAGGGAGAGAGAGAGAGAGGGAGCGAGGGAGAAAGAGAGAGCGCGACGGAGAAAGAGAGAGAGCGACAGAGAGAGAGAGAGGGAGGGAGGGGAGAGACAGAGAGAAGAGAGAGAGAGAGACAGGGAGCGTGAGAGAGCGAGGGAGAAAGGGAGAGAGAGAGAGAGAGAGAGCGAGGGAGAAAGTGAGAGAGACAGAGGGAGAGAGAGAGAGAGAGAGTAAACACATTAGTAACAAACACAAGAAATCATTCTTCATTTTTGGAACAGTTTTAATCCCTTTTCCTGATTCAGGATTTCATGCGATTGATTCCCAGTGTCACTGAATGTATTTCGACACCAAACGTTTGTTCGATTCCCCACAGAAACGTGGACGCAATCCGCTCAGAGCGGGCTTTGCCTTCCCGTGGGGTCAGACTGTGACCTTTCACCCTGGGCAGCTGGGGTCAAATCCCGGCCTTGGCCGAGGGTTGGGCTGGGCCCCTGTCACAGGATTGTATTAATCTTCAAATCTACTCAACCAACTCTCTGCATTGATCACCAAGCTGACAGCTCGACCCCTGATGGAATGGTGGAACGGGCTCGCGAGAGAGGGAGCGCGAGAGAGAGAGAGAGAGAGAGAGAGAGGGGCCGAATGGCCTCCCGCGGTCCCTCAATGTTCCTGTTGTGGCAGCGCTGGTCTGAAGTTAAACCGAGGCCCCCAAAGGGTGGGATGTAGAAGGTCCCACGGCCGCTGAGGGTTGGGGGAGTCTCCCCGGTCTCCTGCTCCCCGTATTTATCCCTCGTCGCTGATCATTACCTCGTCGCTGCTCGTGGGATCTTGCTGTGTGCTCGTTGGCTGCCATGTGGGGTTAGGGGGGAGGGGAGGGTAGGTGGAGCTGGGGAGGGGGAGGGGGAGGGGGAAGGCAGGGAGGAGGGGAGCAGGAGGAGGAGGGGAGGGTGGGAGCGACAACAACAATTTGTATCTCGGTAGCGCCGTGAATGTCGTGAAGCATCCGCAGGCTCTTCACAGGAGCACTGAGAGACAAAGCCTCTGACACCGAGCCACATCAGTGGAAATTAGCGCAGGTGACCTTGCTCAAAGAGGGAGGTTTTAAGGAGCGTCTTGAAGGAGGAAAGAGAGCTAGGGAGGTGGCGAGGGGGGAACGTGATGGTGGGGAGGGGAATTGGAGGAGGGGGGGAGGCAGGGGAGGGGATTGGAGGAGGGGGGAGTGAGGGGAAGGGGATTGAAGGAGGGGTAGGCGGAGGAGGGGGGAGGCGGGGAGGGGGATTGGAGGAGGGGGGAGGCAGGGGAGGGGATTGGAGGAGGGGGGAGTGAGGGGAAGGGGATTGAAGGAGGGGTAGGCGGGGGAGGGAGATTGGAGGAGGGGGGAGGGGGATTGGAGAAGGGGGGAGGTGTGGGAGGGGGATAGGAGGAGGGTGAGGCGTGGAGGGGATTGGAGGAGGGGAGAGGCGGGGAGGGGGATTGGAGGAGGGGAGAGGCGTGGGAGGGGGATTGGAGGAGGGGGCAGTGAGGGGGAGGGGGATTGGAGGAGGGGGCAGTGAGGGGAGGGGGGATTGGAGGAGCGGGAGAGACGGGGAGGGGGATTGGAGGAGGGGAGAGACGGGAGGGGAATTGGAGGAGGGGAGAGGGGGATTGGAGGAGGGGAGAGACGGGGAGGGGGATTGGAGGAGGGGGAGGTGGGGAGGAGGATTGGAGGAGGGGGGAGGCGGGGAGGGGGATTGGAGGAGGGGGGAGTGAGGGGGAGGGGGATTTGAAGGAGCGGGAGAGACGGGGAGGGGAATTGGAGGAGGGCAGAGGTGGGGGAGGGGGATTGAAGGAGGGGGGAGTGAGGGGGAGGGGGATTGGAGGAGGGGAGAGGTGGGGGAGGGGGATTGGAGGAGGGGGGAGGCGTGTAGAGGATTGGAGGGGGGGAGTGGGGGAGGGGGATTGGAGGAGGAGGGAGAAGGGGCGTGAGGGGAATGCAGGAGGGGGCAGGGAGAGGCGGAATGCTCAGGTGCACTTGAACCAGCCTGAAGGTGAAAGGACGGTACTGAAGGAGGAGTGGGGTAGGCAGAATGACGGTGGTTGCTCAGTGTCCGGCCACACACCGCGTCCCTCTCCGCACTGCGAGCCTGCAGACACCGCACCGACGCGGCCTCCTTCCTCCCTCAGCGAAACTCAATCTGCCAGCTCAGGTTGCGGCTCCTGAGTCCTGCTGATGTCAGCTGCTCGGGGTGGGGGGGGGGGGGTGCGGGGGATGGGCAGCGAGCATTACGATCGCGTTCAGTGCCCGTGCAGTTGAGCTGGGGACGAGCTATCCAACCGGGATGCCGTTCCTCGTCACTCTCTGGTGATTCCCGGCGGTTTTTGGAGCCGATCGAGTCGGAATGCGATGCCCCGTGTAGTCGAATAGCCAGCCGTCTGGGGTTCCCCGTCGAAGAGGGTTTGCGTGTACCTGGAGGAGGAGGAGGAGGATGGGAGCACGAGCAGTGTTGGGAGTGGGGGGGGGGGGGTTTCAAAGAGTGAAGCGGAAGTCCAACACAGGCCTGAAAGTTTCGGGCCTTCCTTGAACTGCGTGGCTTGGATCATCCTCTGATGCACCGGCTGGGATCGGGGCAGCTTCCTCCGCCCAGGGACCACATCATCACCATCACAGGCAGTCCCTCGGAATCGAGGAAGACTCACCTCCACTCTAAGATTGAGGCCTTAGGTGACTGAACAGCCCAATACGAGAACCACAGTCCCTGTCACAGGTGGGACAGATAGACGTTGAGGGTAAGGGAGGGTGGGACTGGTTTGCCGCACGCTCCTTCCGCTGCCTGCGCTTGGTTCTGCATGCTCTCGGCGACGAGACTCGAGGTGCTCAGCGCCCTCCCGGATGCACTTCCTCCACTTAGGGCGGTCTTTGGCCAGGGACTCCCAGGTGTCAGTGGGGATGTTGCACTTTATCAGGGAGGCTTTGAGGGTGTCCCTGTAACGTTTCCTCTGCCCACCTTTGGCTCGCTTGCCGTGACGGAGCTCCGCATAGAGCGCTTGCTTTGGGAGTCCCGTGTCTGGCATGCGGACAATGTGGCCTGCCCAGCGGAGCTGGTCGAGTGTGGTCAGTGCTTCAATGCTGGGGATGTTGGCCTGGTCGAGGACGCTAACGTTGGTGCGTCTGTCCTCCCAGGGGATTTGCAGGATCTTGCGGAGACATCGTTGGTGGTATTTCTCCAGCGACTTGAGCTGTCTGCTGTACATGGTCCATGTCTCTGAGCCATACAGGAGGGCGGCTATTACTACAGCCCTGTAGCTCGGTGATACAACAAAACACTGGCAATTAAAAGCGACCGCACACCACACCCGCCCCAAACGTGTCTTTGCCCAGTTAGCCGACCTCAGCTGGTGGGGGAGGGGGGGAGGGGGGCGCGGGGGATGGTCCGTGTAGCTACAACTTGGCCTCAGCACTGCCTACCATCCGCGGGGCAGGAGCGATGGAGGTGGGAATCAGTCAGGGACCCCGCTATTGATCAGCGTACAGAAAAGCCACGCGCGCGCCCGCCCACTCCCTGTACAGCAGGATCGGAGCTGGGCGTGCCGCACCCTGTGTCAAACAGCCGGCCGGTTTGCCACATCCTCCAGCCCGGGGCCGAGGTGGAATGCCCGCACCCCCACCCCCCTGCCCCCCAGCACCCTCCGATGCCTCATGAGAGGGAAGAGGAAAATAGAAGCAGGAGTAGGCCATTCAGCCCCTCAAGCCTGCTCTGCCACGCAATGAGATCGTGGAGAGACAGCGAGAGGGGGAGAGGGAGAAAGCGAGAGGGGAAAGAGACAGAGAGAGAGAGAGAGAGAGAGGGAGAGAGAGACAGAGAGAGAGAGAGAGAGGGGGAGAGAGACAGCGAGAGAGGGAGAGAGAGACAGAGAGAGAGAGGGAGAGAGAGACAGAGAGAGAGGGGAGAGAGAGAGAGAGAGAGAGAGACAGAGAGAGAGAGAGACAGAGAGACAGAGAGAGAGACAGCGAGAGGGGAGAGAGACAGAGAGAGGGGAGAGAGAGAGGGGGGGAGAGGAGACAGAGAGAGAGGAGAGAAAGAGAGAGAGAGAGAGACAGAGAGAGAGAGAGAGACAGAGAGAGAGAGAGAGAGAGAGAGAGAGGGGGGAGAGAGAGACAGAGAGAGGGAGAGAGAGAGGGGGGAGAGAAAGAGAGAGAGAGACTGACAGAGAGAGAGAGAGAGGGAGACAGAGATAGACAGAAAGAGACAGAGAAAGAGAAAAGAAGGAGAGGGGGAGAGAGTAAGAGAGCGAGAGAGAGAGCGAGAGAGCGAGAGAGAGAGGGAGACAGAGATAGACAGAAAGAGACAGAGAAAGAGAGAAAGAGAAAAGAAGGAGAGAGGGGGAGAGAGTAAGAGAGCGAGAGAGAGAGCGAGAGCGAGAGAGAGAGAGAGAGAGGGAGACAGAGATAGACAGAAAGAGACAGAGAAAGAGAGAAAGAGAAAAGAAGGAGAAAGGGGGAGAGAGTAAGAGAGCGAGAGAGAGAGAGGAGAGAGACAGAGAGAGAGAGGGGATGAGAGAGAGAGAGACAGAGAGAGAGGGGATGAGAGAGAGAGAGAGAGAGAGAGAGAGAGAGAGGCAGAGCGAGCGATGGAGAAACTCTGGGGCGGGTTTGAACGACACACATCGGCCTGTTATACAGGCTGGGGCCTGTGTTCGGGATCAGGGCCGTGTGAGGAGGCTTCACGGTGACCCTGGGACTATATTTAGCTGCAGAGCTGCTCAATGTCACACCATGCCCCCCCCCCGCCCACAGTGACTGGCCACAAGCTCTCTCACCCTCAGGGTGCGGCTTCGCAAACTTAAAGATGTTGGGCGGGGAGGGCTGCAAAGGCAACTCGACTCGCTCGTGACTGGACTGTAGCTCCGGCACGGCAGGAGGAGGGGCGGGGGGAAAGAGTCATCGTCGGTGCTGGAGCCTGGGCCTTTCCGAGTGTGTGTGTGTGTGGGGCTCAGTCCCACACCGGGTGTGAGACCAGGCCAACTCAGCACAGGCCCGGGGTGGAACCTGGGACTTTCCTGCTCTGTGTGTCTCTTATACGCTTTATATATTTTAATGAACACGTTTTACTGAATCAAACACCAAGAGCCAATCAGACCTCGCCGACACGATGTCACTCACTGTTGCACATACTGAATAATCTGAAAATGCTTCTGAGCCACACTGTGGGAGGGGCAGTACTGAGGGAGTGCCGCACTGTCGGAGGGGCAGTACTGAGGGAGTGCTGCACTGTCGGAGGGGCAGTACTGAGGGAGCGCTGCACTGTGGGAGGGGCAGTACTGAGGGAGTGCTGCACTGTCGGAGGGGCAGTACTGAGGGAGCGCTGCACTGTGGGAGGGGCAGTACTGAGGGAGTGCTGCACTGTGGGAGGGGCAGTACTGAGGGAGCGCTGCACTGTGGGAGGGGCAGTACTGAGGGAGTGCTGCACTGTCGGAGGGGCAGTACTGAGGGAATGCTGCACTGTGGGAGGGGCAGTACTGAGGGAGTGCCGCACTGTCGGAGGGGGAGTACTGAGGGAGTGCCGCACTGTCGGAGGGGGAGTACTGAGGGAGTGCTGCACTGTGGGAGGGGCAGTACTGAGGGAGCGCTGCACTGTCGGAGGGGCAGTACTGAGGGAGTGCTGCTCTGTCGGAGGGGCAGTACTGAGGGAGTGCCGCACTGTGGGAGGGGCAGTACTGAGGGAGTGCTGCACTGTGGGAGGGGCAGTACTGAGGGAGTGCTGCACTGTGGGAGGGGCAGTACTGAGGGAGTGCTGCACTGTCGGAGGGGCAGTACTGAGGGAGCGCTGCACTGTCGGAGGGGCAGTACTGCGGGAGTGCTGCACTGTGGGAGGGGCAGTACTGAGGGAGTGCTGCACTGTGGGAGGGGCAGTACTGAGGGAGTGCTGCACTGTGGGAGGGGCAGTACTGCGGGAGCGCTGCACTGTGGGAGGGGCAGTACTGAGGGAGTGCTGCTCTGTCGGAGGGGCAGTACTGAGGGAGTGCTGCACTGTCGGAGGGGCAGTAGTGAGGGAGTGCTGCACTGTCGGAGGGGCAGTACTGAGGGAGTGCTGCACTGTCGGAGGGGCAGTACTGAGGGAGTGCTGCACTGTGGGAGGGACAGTACTGAGGGAGTGCTGCACTGTCGGGGATCCGTGATTTGGATGAGACGATAAACCGAGGCCCTGTCTGCCCTCTCAGGTGGACATAAATATTCCCATGTCACTATTTCGAAGTTCTATTTCGGATCTCTCCCCGGTGTCCTGGGACCAATATTTATCCCTCAATCAACAGAACAAAAACAGATTAACTGAGTCATTATCCCATTGCTGTTTGTGGGAGCTTGCTGTGCGCAAATTGTCTGCCGCGTTTCCCACGTTACAACAGTGACTACACTCCAAAAGTACGTCATTGGCTGTAAAGCGCTTTGGGAACTCCTGAGGTCGTGAAATGCTCTATATAAATGCAAATATTTATTTTTTCAGTTCCTGTTTCGCAGCAAATAACTCGTCACAAAAGGCCATTGTCCAGGTGTAAAGACACCTCGCACCAACTGCGACAGAACGTTCTTTAGCACGGGCGCGGGGAAAGGCCTGGGTGTGTTCACATACAAACCGGAGCTTCAACGTCAAATACACCCAGGGTAAAGTACAACACGGGGTTAGATACAGAGTAAAGCTCCCTCTACACTGTCCCATCAAACACTCCCAGGCAGGTACAGCACAGGGTTAGATACAGAGTAAAGCTCTCTCTACACTGTCCCGTCAAACACTCCCAGGGCAGGTACAGCACGGGGTTAGATACAGAGTAAAGCTCCCTCTACACTGTCCCATCAAACACTCCCAGGCAGGTACAGCACGGGTTAGATACAGAGTAAAGCTCCCTCTACACTGTCCCATCAAACACTCCCAGGGCAGGTACAGCACAGGTTAGATACAGAGTAAAGCTCCCTCTACACTGTCCCATCAAACACTCACAGGGCAGGTACAGCACGAGGTTAGATACAGAGTAAAGCTCCCTCTACACTGTCCCATCAAACGCTCACAGGGCAGGTACAGCACGGGTTAGATACAGAGTAAACCTCCCTCTACACTGTCCCATCAAACACTCACAGGGCAGGTACAGGGGGTTAGATACAGAGTAAACCTCCCTCTACACTGTCCCATCAAACACTCCCAGGGAAGGTACAGCACGGGTTAGATACAGAGTAAAGCTCCCTCTACACTGTCCCATCAAACACTCCCAGGGCAGATACAGCACGAGTTAGATACAGAGTAAAGCTCCCTCTACACTGTCCCATCAAACACTCACAGGGCAGGTACAGCACGGGTTAGATACAGAGTAAAGCTCCCTCTACACTGTCCCATCAAACACTCCCAGGGCAGGTACAGCATAAGAGGGAACACATAAAGATATAAATAGTAAAAGGGTAGTCTAAGGAAGAGCGGGGCTGATTAGGGATCAACAGGTTGAACAGGTTCCCACTGGTTCTGTAGTTTAGTCCCACTCCAGCGGGGAGCTTGTTGAGTGTGAGGTGGAGCATGGCAGCGAGGGAGATTGAGAAGAGGGTTGGGGCGATGACCACTGTGTAGATTGCTTCCACTACGGGGTACAACGGACACGATGTTCACTGCGCGACAGCTGCAAGAGAAAGGCAGGGACCAGCACCAACCCTTGTACCCAATGGCCTTCTTTGACCTCACAAAGGCCTTTGCCGCTGTTAACCGCGAGGGTCTATGGAGCGTCCTCCTCCGTTTCGGTTGCCCCCCAAAGGTTTGTCACCATCGTCCGCCTGCTCCACGACAACATGCAGGTCGTGATCCTGACCAACGGATCCACCACCGAACCAATCCACGTCCGGACCGGGGTCAAGCAGGGCTGTGTCATCGCCCCAACCCTCTTCTCGATCTCCCTCGCTGGAGGAGATTACAGAGATAGGGAGGGGTGAGGGCCATGGAGGGATTTGTAAACAAGGATGGAGAATTTTGAAATCGAGGCGTTGCTTAACCGGGAGCCAATGTAGGTCAACGAGCACAGGGGGTGATGGGTGAGTGGGACTTGGTGCGAGTTAGGACACGGGGCAGTGAGCACAGGGGGTGATGGGTGAGTGGGACTTGGTGCGAGTTAGGACACGGGGTCAGTGAGCACAGGGGGTGATGGGTGAGCGGGACTTGGTGCGAGTTAGGACACGGGGGCAGTGAGCACAGAGGGTGATGGGTGAGCAGGACTCGGTGCGAGTTAGGACACGGGGCAGTGAGCACAGTGGGTGATGGGTGAGCGGGACTTGGTGTGTGTTAGGACACGGGGCAGTGAGCACAGGGGGTGATGGGTGAGCGGGACTTGGTGCGAGTTAGGACACGGGGTCAGCGAGCACAGGGGGTGATGGGTGAGCGGGACTTGGTGTGAGTTAGGACACGGGGGCAGTGAGCACAGTGGGTGATGGGTGAGCGGGACTTGGTGCGAGTTAGGACACGGGGCAGTGAGCACAGGGGGTGATGGGTGAGTGGGACTTGGTGCGAGTTAGGACACGGGGCAGTGAGCACAGGGGGTGATGGGTGAGTGGGACTTGGTGCGAGTTAGGACACGGGGGCAGTGAGCACAGGGGGTGATGGGTGAGTGGGACTTGGTGCGAGTTAGGACACGGGGCAGTGAGCACAGGGGGTGATGGGTGAGCGGGACTTGGTGCGAGTTAGGACACGGGGCAGTGAGCACAGGGGGTGATGGGTGAGTGGGACTTGGTGCGAGTTAGGACACGGGGTCAGTGAGCACAGGGGGTGATGGGTGAGTGGGACTTGGTGCGAGTTAGGACACGGGGTCAGTGAGCACAGGGGGTGATGGGTGAGCGGGACTTGGTGCGAGTTAGGACACGGGGTCAGCGAGCACAGGGGGTGATGGGTGAGTGGGACTTGGTGCGAGTTAGGACACGGGGTCAGTGAGCACAGGGGGTGATGGGTGAGTGGGACTAGGTGCGAGTTAGGACACGGGGTCAGCGAGCACAGGGGGTGATGGGTGAGCGGGACTTGGTGCGAGTTAGGACACGGGGGCAGCGAGCACAGGGGGTGATGGGTGAGCGGGACTTGGTGCGAGTTAGGACACGGGGGCAGTGAGCACAGGGGGTGATGGGTGAGCGGGACTTGGTGCGAGTTAGGACACGGGGGCAGTGAGCACAGGGGGTGATGGGTGAGCGGGACTTGGTGCGAGTTAGGACACGGGGTCAGTGAGCACAGTGGGTGATGGGTGAGCGGGACTTGGTGCGAGTTAGGACACGGGGCAGTGAGCACAGGGGGTGATGGGTGAGTGGGACTTGGTGCGAGTTAGGACACGGGGGCAGTGAGCACAGGGGGTGATGGGTGAGTGGGACTTGGTGCGAGTTAGGACACGGGGTCAGCGAGCACAGAGGGTGATGGGTGAGCGGGACTTGGTGCGAGTTAGGACACGGGGGCAGTGAGCACAGGGGGTGATGGGTGAGTGGGACTTGGTGCGAGTTAGGACACGGGGTCAGTGAGCACAGGGGGTTGATGGGTGAGTGGGACTTGGTGCGAGTTAGGACACGGGGTCAGTGAGCACAGGGGGTGATGGGTGAGCGGGACTCGGTGCGAGTTAGGACACGGGTCAGCGAGCACAGGGGGTGATGGGTGAGTGGGACTCGGTGCGAGTTAGGACACGGGGTCAGTGAGCACAGGGGGTGATGGGTGAGTGGGACTCGGTGCGAGTTAGGACACGGGGTCAGTGAGCACAGGGGGTGATGGGTGAGTGGGACTCGGTGCGAGTTAGGACACGGGGGCAGCGAGCACAGGGGGTGATGGGTGAGCGGGACTTGGTGCGAGTTAGGACACGGGGCAGTGAGCACAGAGGGTGATGGGTGAGCGGGACTTGGTGCGAGTTAGGACACGGGGGCAGTGAGCACAGAGGGTGATGGGTGAGTGGGACTCGGTGCGAGTTAGGACACGGGTCAGTGAGCACAGGGGGTGATGGGTGAGTGGGACTCGGTGCGAGTTAGGACACGGGGCAGTGAGCACAGGGGGAGATGGGTGAGCGGGACTTGGTGCGAGTTAGGACACGGGTCAGTGAGCACAGGGGGTGATGGGTGAGTGGGACTCGGTGCGAGTTAGGACACGGGGCAGTGAGCACAGGGGGTGATGGGTGAGCGGGACTTGGTGCGAGTTAGGACACGGGGGCAGTGAGCACAGGGGGTGATGGGTGAGCGGGACTTGGTGCGAGTTAGGACACGGGGTCAGTGAGCACAGGGGGTGATGGGTGAGCGGGACTTGGTGCGAGTTAGGACACGGGGTCAGCGAGCACAGGGGGTGATGAGTGAGCGGGACTTGGTGCGAGTTAGGACACGGGGTCAACGAGCACAGGGGGTGATGGGTGAACGGGACTCGGTGCGAGTTAGGACACGGGGTCAGTGAGCACAGGGGGTGATGGGTGAGTGGGACTTGGTGCGAGTTAGGACACGGGGCAGTGAGCACAGGGGGTGATGGGTGAACGGGACTCGGTGCGAGTTAGGACACGGGGCAGCCGAGTTGGAACTGAGTGACCTGGAGATGTACGTTTAAAAAAAAAACATACGTGATCTTTGACTTTATAAAAGGTGGCATAGAGTACAAAAAAAAATTAAGTTTCGCTAAACCAGTGTTTTATGAAGGTTCAGCTATAACGTCTTTGATAGGTTAGGTGAGTGGGCAAATGCATGGCAGATGAAGTATAATGTGGATAAATGTGAGGTTATCCACTTTGGTGGTAAAAACAGACAGACAGACTATTATCTGAATGGTGACAGATTAGGAAAAGGGGAGGTGCAAAGAGACCTGGGTGTCATGGTACATCAGTCATTGAAGGTTGGCATGCAGGTACAGCAGGCAGTTAAGAAAGCAAATGGCATGTTGGCCTTCATAGCAAGGGGATTTGAGTACAGGGGCAGGGAGGTGTTGCTACAGTTGTACAGGGCATTGGTGAGGCCACACCTGGAGTATTGTGTACAGTTTTGGTCTCCTAACCTGAGGAAGGACATTCTTGCTATTGAGGGAGTGCAGCGAAGGTTCACCAGACTGATTCCCGGGATGGCGGGACTGACCTATCAAGAAAGACTGGATCAACTGGGCTTGTATTCACTGGAGTTCAGAAGAATGAGAGGGGACCTCATAGAAACATATAAAATTCTGACGGGGTTAGACAGGTTAGATGCAGGAAGAATGTTCCCAATGTTGGGGAAGTCCAGAACCAGGGGTCACAGTCTAAGGATAAGGGGTAAGCCATTTAGGACCGAGATGCGGAGGAACTTCTTCACCCAGAGAGTGGTGAACCTGTGGAATTCTCTACCACAGACAGTTGTTGAGGCCAATTCACTAAATATATTCAAAAAGGAGTTAGATGAGGTCCTTACTACTCGGGGGATCAAGGAGTATGGCGAGAAAGCAGGAATGGGGTACTGAAGTTGCATGTTCAGCCATGAACTCATTGAATGGCGGTGCAGGCTCGAAGGGCTGAATGGCCTGCTCCTGCACCTATTTTCTATGTATCTATGTTTCTTTGAATCACCTGTAATGGCTTCTATTCCTGCCCCTGATCGTTACCCCTGGTGTCCCCTGAAGGATCTATCCTTGGCTCCCTCCTATTTCTCATCTATCTGCTGCCCCTTGGCGATGTCATCCGAAAACACGGAGTCAGGTTCCACACGTACGCTGACGACACCCAGCTCCACCTCACCACCATGTCTCTCGACCCCTCCACCGTCTCCAAATTGTCAGACTGATTGTCCAGTTATGGATGAGCAGAGATTTTCTCCAATTGAATATGGGGAAGACCAAAGCCATTATTTTCGCACCCCCGGCACAAACTCCGTTCCCCGGCCACCGACTCCATCCCTCTCACCAACCTCTGACTGCGGCTGAACCAGACTGTTCGCGACCTTGGTGTCATATTTGACCCTGAAATGAGCTTGTCCGCACCATAACTAAGCCCCATTATTTCCTCCTCCGTAACATCGCCCATCCCCGCCCCCTGCCTCAGCTCATCCGCTGCTGAAAGATAGAAAGTAGGTGCAGGAGTAGGCCATTCGGCCCTTCGAGCCTGCACCACCATTCAATAAGATCATGGCTGATCATTCCCTCAGTACCCCTTTCCTGCTTTCTCTCCATACCCCTTGATCCCCTTTAGCCGTAAGGGCCATATCTAACTCCCTCTTGAATATATCCAACAAACTGGCATCAACAACTCTCTGCGGTAGAGAATTCCACAGGTTAACAACTCTCCGAGTGAAGAAGTTTCTCCTCATCTCAGTCCTAAATGGCTTACCCCTTATCCTTAGACTGTGTCCCCTGGTTCTGGACTTCCCCAACATCGAGAACATTCTTCCTGCATCTAACCTGTCCAGTCCCGTCAGAGTTTTATATGTTTCTATGAGATCCCCTCTCATTCTTCTAAACTCCAGTGAATATGAGTCTAGTCGATCCAGTCTCTCCTCATATGTCAGTCCTGCCATCCCGGGAATCAGTCTGGTGAACCTTCGCTGCACTCCCTCAATAGCAAGAACATCCTTCCTCAGATTAGGAGACCAAAACTGAACACAATATTCCAGGTGAGGCCTCACCAAAGCCCTGTACAACTGCAGTAAGACCTCCCTGCTCCTATACTCAAATCCCCTCGCTATGAAGGGCAACATACCATTTGCCGCCTTCACCATCTGCTGTACCTGCATGCCAACTTTCAATGACTGATGCACCATGACACCCAGGTCTCGTTGCACCTCCCCTTTTACTAATCTCTTGTGTGGGACCTTGTCAAAAGCCTTTTGAAAGTCCAAATACACCACATCCACTGGTTCTCCCTTGTCCACTCTACTAGTTACATCCTCAAAAAATTCTCGAAGATTTGTGAAGCATGATTTCCCTTTCCTAAATCCATGCTGACTTGGACCGATCCTGTCACTGTTTCCCATATGCGCTGTTATTTCATCCTTAATAATTGATTCCAACATTTTCCCCACTGCTGATGTCATTCGTGCCTTTGTTACCTCCAGACTTGACTATTCCAACTCACTCCTGGCTGGCCTCCCACATTCTACCCGACGTAAACTCGAGGTGATCCAAAACTCCGCTAGCCCCGTGTCCTAACTCGCACCGAGTCCCGCTCACCCATCACCCCCTGTGCTCACTGCCCCGTGTCCTAACTCGCACCAAGTCCCGCTCACCCATCACCCCCTGTGCTCACTGCCCCCGTGTCCTAACTCGCACCAAGTCCCGCTCACCCATCACCCCCTGTGCTCACTGCCCCGTGTCCTAACTCGCTCCAAGTCCCGCTCACCCATCACCCCCTGTGCTCGCTGCCCCGTGTCCTAACTCGCACCAAGTCCCACTCACCCATCACCCCCCCTGTGCTCACTGCTCCCGTGTCCTAACTCGCACCAAGTCCCGCTCACCCATCACCCACTGTGCTCGCTGCCCCGTGTCCTAACTCGCACCAAGTCCCACTCACCCATCACCCCCTGTGCTCACTGCCCCGTGTCCTAACTCGCACCAAGTCCCGCTCACCCATCACCCCCTGTGCTCGCTGCCCCGTGTCCTAACTCGCACCAAGTCCCACTCACCCATCACCCGCTGTGCTCACTGCCCCGTGTCCTAACTCGCACCAAGTCCCGTTCACCCATCACCCCCTGTGCTCACTGCCCCGTGTCCTAACTCGCACCAAGTCCTGCTCACCCATCACCCCCTGTGCTCGCTGCCCCGTGTCCTAACTCGCACCAAGTCCCACTCACCCATCACCCCCTGTGCTCGCTGCCCCGTGTCCTAACTCGCACCGAGTCCCGCTCACCCATCACCCCCTGTGCTCACTGCCCCCATGTCCTAACTCGCACCAAGTCCCGCTCACCCATCACCCCCTGTGCTCGCCGACCTACATTGGCTCCCGGTTAAGCAACACCTCGATATCAAAATTCTCCATCCTTGTTTACAAATCCCTCCATGGCCCTCGCCCTCTCCCTATCTCTGTAATCTCCTCCAGCCCCACAACTTCCTCTGAGATGTCCGCGCTGCTCACATTCTGCCCCCTTGACCATCCCTGATTATAATCGCTCCACCATCGGTGGCCGTGCCTTCTGCTGCCTGGGCCCCAAGCTCTGGAACACCCTCCCTAAACCTTTCCGCTTCTCTACCTCTCTCTCCTCCTTCAAGACGTTCCTTAAAACCTC
Source organism: Pristiophorus japonicus (assembly GCF_044704955.1). Lineage (NCBI taxonomy): Eukaryota > Metazoa > Chordata > Chondrichthyes > Pristiophoridae > Pristiophorus > Pristiophorus japonicus. The sequence continues at coordinate 131,874 of NW_027254699.1, read as the reverse complement.
ACTCTTTGACCAAGCTTTTGGTCACCTGCCCTAATATCTCCTTATGTTGCTCGGTGTCAAATTTTGTCTGAGTCACGCTCCTGTGAACCATCTTGGGAGGCTTTACTAGGTTAAAGGTGCTATATGAATGCAAGTTGTTGTTGTGTACGTACACCCCGCCGGGAGATGATCCCTTTAAGCTGTGCAGGCCGCTAAGGAATAAAATCTTGCATTTCTATCGCGCGTTTCACGAACACTGGACGTCTCAAAGCGCTTTACTGAAGTACTTTTGGAGTGTAGTCACTGTTGTAATGTGGGAAACGCAGCAGACAATTTGCGCACAGCAAGCTCCCACAAACAGCAATGGGATAATGAACCAGATAATCTGTTTTGTCACGGCGCAGCCCTGGACACCGGGGACCATTCCCCACACCTCGGGAGTCTTTTATCAACAAGGGCAGGCATTGACCACCAGATCCAACACCGCCTCCAGTGCGTCAGTGCAGCCTTCGGCCGCCTGAGGAAAAGAGTGTTTAAAGACCAGGCCTCAAACCTACCACCGAGCTCATGGTCTACAGGGCTGTAGTAATAGCCGCCCTCCTGTATGGCTCAGAGACATGGACCATGTACAGCAGACAGCTCAAGTCGCTGGAGAAATACCACCAACGATGTCTCCGCAAGATCCTGCAAATCCCCTGGGAGGACAGACGCACCAACGTTAGCGTCCTCGACCAGGCCAACATCCCCAGCATTGAAGCACTGACCACACTCGACCAGCTCCGCTGGGCAGGCCACATTGTCTGCATGCCCGACACGGGACTCCCAAAGCAAGTGCTCTACTCGGAGCTCAGTCACGGCAAGCGAGCCCCAGGTGGGCAGAGGAAACGTTACAAGGACACCCTCAAAGCCTCCCTGATAAAGTGCAACATCCCCACCGACACCTGGGAGTCCCTGGCCAAAGACCGCCCTAAGTGGAGGAAGTGCATCCGGGAGGGAGCTGAGCACCTCGAGTCTCGTCGCCGAGAGCATGCAGAAACCAAGCGCAGGCAGCGGAAGGAGCGTGCGGCAAACCAGTCCCACCCTCCCTTACCCTCAACGTCTATCTGTCCCACCTGTGACAGGGACTGTGGTTCTCGTATTGGTCTGTTCAGCCACCTGAGGACTCAATCTTAGAGTGGAGGCAAGTTTTCCTCGATTCCGAGGGACTGCCTGTGATGATGATGTTTTTGTTATGTTGATTGAGGGATAAATATTGGCCCCAGGACACCGGGTATAACTCCCCTCTGCTGTACTTTGAAATCGTGCCATGGGATCTTTTTTGTCCACCTGAGAAAGCAGACGGGGCCTCGATTTAACGTCTCATCCGAAAGACGGATCCTCCCACAGTACAGCGCTCCCTCAGTACTGCCCCTCCCACAGTGCAGCACTCCCTCAGTACTGCCCCTCCCACAGTACAGCGCTCCCTCAGTACTGCCCCTCCCACAGTGCAGCACTCCCTTAGTACTGCCCCTCCCACAGTACAGCGCTCCCTCAGTACTGCCCCTCCCACAGTGCAGCACTCCCTCAGTACTGCCCCTCCGACAGTGCAGCACTCCCTCAGTACTGCCCCTCCCACAGTGCAGCACTCCCTCAATACTGCCCCTCCCACAGTGCAGCACTCCCTCAGTACTGCCCCTCCGACAGTGCGGCACTCCCTCAGTACTGTCCCTCCCACAGTGCAGCACTCCCTCAGTACTGTCCCTCCCACAGTACAGCGCTCCCTCAGTACTGCCCCTCCCACAGTGCAGCACTCCCTCAGTACTGCCCCTCCGACAGTGCAGCACTCCCTCAGTACTGCCCCTCCCACAGTGCAGCGCTCCCTCAGTACTGACCCTCCGACAGTGCAGCACTCCCTCAGTACTGCCCCTCCGACAGTGCAGCGCTCCCTCAGTACTGCCCCTCCGACAGTGCAGCACTCCCTCAGTACTGCCCCTCCCACAGTGCAGCGCTCCCTCAGTACTGCCCCTCCCACAGTGCAGCACTCCCTCAGTACTGCCCCTCCCACAGTGCAGCACTCCCTCAGTACTGCCCCTCCCACAGTGCAGCACTCCCTCAGTACTGCCCCTCCCACAGTGCAGCACTCCCTCAGTACTGCCCCTCCCACAGTGCAGCACTCCCTCAGTACTGCCCCTCCGACAGTGCAGCACTCCATCAGTACTGCCCCTCCCACAGTGCAGCACTCCCTCAGTACTGCCCCTCCCACAGTGCAGCACTCCCTCAGTACTGCCCCTCCGACAGTGCGGCGCTCCCTCAGTACTGCCCCTCCCACAGTGCAGCACTCCCTCAGTACTGCCCCTCCCACAGTGCAGCACTCCCTCAGTACTGCCCCTCCCACAGTGCAGCACTCCCTCAGTACTGACCCTCCCACAGTGCAGCACTCCCTCAGTACTGACCCTCCCACAGTGCAGCGCTCCCTCAGTACTGCCCCTCCCACAGTGCAGCGCTCCCTCAGTACTGCCCCTCCCACAGTGCAGCGCTCCCTCAGTACTGCCCCTCCCACAGTGCAGCGCTCCCTCAGTACTGCCCCTCCCACAGTGCAGCGCTCCCTCAGTACTGCCCCTCCCACAGTGCAGCGCTCCCTCAGTACTGCCCCTCCCACAGTGCAGCACTCCCTCAGTACTGCCCCTCCGACAGTGCAGCACTCCCTCAGTACTGTCCCTCCCACAGTGCAGCACTCCCTCAGTACTGCCCCTCCCACAGTGCAGCACTCCCTCAGTACTGTCCCTCCCACAGTGCAGCACTCCCTCAGTACTGCCCCTCCCACAGTGCAGCACTCCCTCAGTACTGACCCTCCCACAGTGCAGCACTCCCTCAGTACTGCCCCTCCCACAGTGCAGCACTCCCTCAGTACTGCCCCTCCCACAGTGCAGCGCTCCCTCAGTACTGCCCCTCCCACAGTGCAGCGCTCCCTCAGTACTGCCCCTCCCACAGTGCAGCGCTCCCTCAGTACTGCCCCTCCCACAGTGCAGCGCTCCCTCAGTACTGCCCCTCCCACAGTGCAGCACTCCCTCAGTACTGCCCCTCCCACAGTGCAGCACTCCCTCAGTACTGCCCCTCCGACAGTGCAGCACTCCCTCAGTACTGTCCCTCCCACAGTGCAGCACTCCCTCAGTACTGCCCCTCCCACAGTGCAGCACTCCCTCAGTACTGTCCCTCCCACAGTGCAGCACTCCCTCAGTACTGCCCCTCCCACAGTGCAGCACTCCCTCAGTACTGACCCTCCCACAGTGCAGCACTCCCTCAGTACTGCCCCTCCCACAGTGCAGCACTCCCTCAGTACTGCCCCTCCCACAGTGCAGCACTCCCTCAGTACTGCCCCTCCCACAGTGCAGCACTCCCTCAGTACTGCCCCTCCCACAGTGCAGCACTCCCTCAGTACTGCCCCTCCCACAGTGCAGCACTCCCTCAGTACTGCCGCTCCCACAGTGCAGCACTCCCTCAGTTCTGCCTCTCCCACAGTGCAGCACTCCCTCAGTTCTGCCCCTCCGACAGTGCAGCACTCCCTCAGTTTCTCCTCATCTCAGTCCTAAATGGCTTACCCCTTATCCTAAGACTGTGTCCCCTGGTTCTGGACTTCCCCAACATCGGGAACATTCTTCCTGCATCTAACCTGTCCAATCCCGTCAGAATTTTAAACGTTTCTATGAGATCCCCTCTCATTCTTCTAAACACCAGTGAATAAAGGCCCAGTCAATCCAGTCTCTCCTCATATGTCAGTCCTGCCATCCTGGGAATCAGTCTGGTGAACCTTCGCTGCACTCCCTCAATAGCAAGGCCCTTCCTCAGATTAGGAGACCAAAACTGTGCACAATATTCAAGGTGTGGTCTCACCAAGGCCCTGTACAACTGCAGTAAGACCTCCCTGCTCCTATACTCAAATCCCCTCGCTATGAAGGCCAACATGCCATTTGCCTTCTTCACCACCTGCTGTACCTGCATGCCAACTTTCAATGACTGATGTACCATGACACCCAGGTCTCGTTGCACCTCCCCTTTTACTAATCTGTCACCATTCAGATAATAATCTGACTTCCTGTTTTTGCAACCAAAATGGATAACCTCACATTTATCCACATTATACTGCATCTGCCATGCATTTGCCCACTCACCTAACCTGTCCAAGTCACCCTGCAGCCTCTTAGCATCCTCCTCACAGCTCACACTGCCACCCAGTTTCGTGTCATCTGCAAACTTGGAGATATTACACTCAATTCCTTCGTCTAAATCATTAATGTATATTGTAAATAGCTGGGGTCCCAGCACTGAGCCCTGCGGCACCCCACTAGTCACTGCCTGCCATTCTGAAAAGGACCCGTTTATCCCGACTCTCTGCTTCCTGTCTGCCAACCAGTTCTCTATCCACGTCAGTACATTACCCCCAATACCATGTGCTTTAATTTTGCACACCAATCTCTTGTGTGGGACCTTGTCAAAAGCCTTTTGAAAGTCCAAATACACCACATCCACTGGTTCTCCCTTGTCCACTCTACTAGTTACATCCTCAAAAAATTCTAGATTTGTCAAGCATGATTTCCCTTTCATAAATCTATGCTGACTTGGACCGATCCTGTCACTGCTTTCCAAATGCGCTGCTATTTCATCTTTAATAATTGATTCCAATATTTTCCCCACTACTGATGTCATTCGTGCCTTTGTTACCTCCAGACTTCACTATTCCAACTCACTCCTGGCTGGCCTCCCACATTCTACCCGACGTAAACTCGAGGTGATCCAAAACTCCGCTAGCCCCGTGTCCTAACTCGCACCAAGTCCCGCTCACCCATCACCCCCTGTGCTCACTGCCCCGTGTCCTAACTCGCACCGAGTCCCGCTCACCCATCACCCCCTGTGCTCACTGCCCCCGTGTCCTAACTCGCACCAAGTCCCGCTCACCCATCACCCCCTGTGCTCACTGCCCCGTGTCCTAACTCGCACCGAGTCCCGCTCACCCATCACCCCCTGTGCTCACTGCCCCCGTGTCCTAACTCGCACCAAGTCCCGCTCACCCATCACCCCCTGTGCTCACTGACCCCGTGTCCTAACTCGCACCGAGTCCCACTCACCCATCACCCCCTGTGCTCACTGCCCCGTGTCCTAACTCGCACCGAGTCCCGCTCACCCATCACCCCCTGTGCTCACTGCCCCGTGGCCTAACTCGCACCAAGTCCCACTCACCCATCACCCCCTGTGCTCACTGCCCCGTGTCCTAACTCGCACCAAGTCCCGCTCACCCATCACCCCCTGTGCTCACTGCCCGTGTCCTAACCCGCACCAAGTCCCGCTCACCCATCACCCCCTGTGCTCACTGACCCCGTGTCCTAACTCGCACCAAGTCCCACTCATCCATCACCCCCTGTGCTCGCTGACCCGTGTCCTAACTCGCACCAAGTCCCGCTCACCCATCACCCCCTGTGCTCGCTGACCCGTGTCCTAACTCGCACCAAGTCCCAGTCACCCATCACCCCCTGTGCTCACTGACCCGTGTCCTAACTCGCACCAAGTCCCGCTCACCCATCACCCCCTGTGCTCGCTGACCCGTGTCCTAACTCGCACCAAGTCCCAGTCACCCATCACCCCCTGTGCTCACTGACCCGTGTCCTAACTCGCACCAAGTCCCACTCACCCATCACCCCCTGTGCTCGCCGACCTACATTGGCTCCCGGTTAAGCAATGCCTCGATTTCAAAATTCTCCATCCTTGTTTACAAATCCCACCGTGACCCTCGCCCCTCCCTATCTCTGTAATCTCCTCCAGCCCCACAACTTTCCCTGACATATCTGCGCTCCTCTAATTCTGCCCTCTTGAGCATCCCTGATTATAATCGCTCCACCATCGGTGTCCGGGCCTTCTGCTGCCTGGGCACTCTCGCCTCTGAGTCAAAAGTCAGAAGTCAGCGTGGAGGCCCCGACCTGCGAGAGACCATCAGCGGCAGGTCGGGGCCATAAAAGGAGCGATGCACGGTGGCCACGGACAGCGATGCACGGTGTACCACGGCAAGGTACGGCGTGAGCTGGTGCAGGAGGGCGACGGGAGTGAAGAGTGACGTCATCAAGGTCCAGGTCGATGATGGGAGCGTGGGCAGATACAGCAGGAGCGGCGAGGTCGGGGCGAAGGAGCGGTGAGAGATTGTAGAGGGACGTGATCGGGGCCCAGGACAGGCGAGAGTTCGGGGCCCAGGGGCAGCACGGGCCCAGACCACACTGTGTGCGATATGTGTGCGCACTGGGTCCATGCAGCAGAGCAGATCTCCAGTCCTGGTTAACCCTTGCCACTGGAGCAAGGCCGAGCTCTGTCAAGCCCCGTGTGGTGGCTGGTGTGCAACGGTCACCCCACATTAAATAAATCCACCCACAGGCACCTTCCACCCTTCAGGATGTAGTTCGGGATCGGGAATATTAGGGCCTTCATCGAAACGCCTGTGAACTCATCCCTTTTTTGGCCTGGAAGCAAGTCATCCTCGCTTCGAGGGACGGCCTGTTATGATGATGAGTCAGAAGGTTGTGGATTTGAGTCACACTCCAGGAACTTGAGCACATGAATCTAGGCTGCCCCTCCCAGTGCAGTACTGAGGGAGTGCTGCACTGTGGGAGGGACAGTACTGAGGGAGTGCTGCACTGTGGGAGGGGCAGTACTGAGGGAGTGCTGCACTGTGGGAGGGGCAGTACTGAGGGAGTGCTGCACTGTGGGAGGGGCAGTACTGAGGGAGTGCCGCACTGTGGGAGGGGCAGTACTGAGGGAGCACTGCACTGTGGGAGGGGCAGTACTGAGGGAGTGCCGCACTGTGGGAGGGGCAGTACTGAGGGAGTGCCGCACTGTCGGAGGGGCAGTACTGAGGGAGTGCCGCACTGTGGGAGGGGCGGTACTGAGGGAGTGCCGCACTGTCGGAGGGGCGGTACTGAGGGAGTGCTGCACTGTGGGAGGGGCAGTACTGAGGGAGTGCTGCACTGTGGGAGGGGCAGTACTGAGGGAGTGCTGCACTGTGGGAGGGGCAGTACTGAGGGAGTGCTGCACTGTGGGAGGGGCAGTACTGAGGGAGTGCTGCACTGTGGGAGGGGCAGTACTGAGGGAGTGCTGCACTGTGGGAGGGGCAGTACTGAGGGAGTGCTGCACTGTGGGAGGGGCAGTACTGAGGGAGTGCTGCACTGTGGGAGGGGCAGTACTGAGGGAGTGCTGCACTGTGGGAGGAGCAGTACTGAGGGAGTGCTGCACTGTCGGAGGGGCAATACTGAGGGAGTGCTGCACTGTCGGAGGGGCAGTACTGAGGGAGTGCTGCACTGTGGGAGGGGCAGTACTGAGGGAGTGCTGCACTGTGGGAGGGGCAGTCGTTTAGATGAGACAAACCAAGATCCCATCTGCTCTCTCGGGTGGATGTAAAAGATCCCATGGCACTATTTTGAAGAAGAGCAGGGTAGTTATCCCCGGTGTCCTGGGGCCCAATATTTATCCCTCAATCAACAGAACAAAAACAGATTAACTGAGTCATTATCACATTGCTGTTTGTGGGAGCTTGCTGTGCGCAAATTGTCTGCCACGTTTCCCACATTCCGACAGTGACTTTATTGGCCGTAAATAGCTTTGGGAAGTCCGGTGGTCGTGAAAGGCGCTATATAAATCCAATTCTTTCTTTCAGGTCTGTCTGTTTGTGCACCCACTTTGTGTCCTGTCAGCAAGACCTGTGTCTGATCAGCGAGTACTATAGGATTACACTGTACCAGGAACAGGCCTTGGAGTCACCCTGAGGGCCTCAATCAGGAGACGGCAACCTACACAAAGGGCAGGAGCAGTAGGAAGTGCCTGGATTTAATGGTCAGGGACAGCGCAGCCTGCCTCTGCAGTCTGTCAGCACAGGAAGAACTGGTTCGGAAATTGGGTGTTAGACTGAGGGGGGAAGGGCAGAGAGAGAGAGAGAGAGAGAGAGAGTGGGACAGAGAGAGAGAGAGAGAGAGAGGAGCAGAGAGAGAGAGAGAGAGAGAGTGGGACAGAGAGAGAGAGGGGGAGAGAGAGAGAGAGAGAGAGTGGGACAGAGAGAGAGAAGGAGAGAGGAGAAGAGAGTGAGAGGGAGGGGCAGAGAGAGAGAGAGAGAGAGAGAGAGTGGAACAGAGAGAGGTAGGGGCAGAGAGAGAGAGAGAGAGAGTGGGACAGAGAGAGAGAGAGCGGGACAGAGAGGGAGAGAGGAGCAGAGAGAGAGAGAGCGGGACAGAGAGGGAGAGAGGAGCAGAGAGAGAGAGAGAGGGAGAGTGGGACAGAGAGGGAGAGAGGAGCAGAGAGAGAGAGAGGGGGGGAGAGAGAGAGAGGGACAGTAGGACAGAGAGAGAGAAAGAGAGAGGAGAAGAGAGTGAGAGGGAGGGGCAGAGAGAGAGAGAGAGAATGGGACAGAGAGAGGGGGGGCAGAGAGAGAGAGAGAGAGAGAGAGAGAGAGTGGGACAGAGAGAGAGAGGGAGAGAGGAGCAGAGAGAGAGAGTGAGATTGGGACAGAGAGAGAGAGGGAGGGGCAGAGAGAGTGAGAGTGGGACAGAGAGAGAGAGGGAGGGGCAGAGAGAGAGAAGGAGAGAGGAGCAGAGAGAGAGGGAGAGGGGCAGAGAGAGACACAGAGAGAGAAAGAGAGAGAGTGAGAGAGGGACAGAGAGAGAGAGAGCGGGAGAGAGGAGCAGAGAGAGAGAGGGAGGGGCAGAGAGAAAGAGAGAGAGTGGGACAGAGCGAGAGAGAGGGAGAGAGGAGCAGAGAGAGAGGGGAAGGGGCAGAGAGAGAGAGAGAGAGAGAGTGGGACAGAGCGAGAGAGAGGGAGAGAGAAGCAGAGAGAAAGGGGAAGGGGCAGAGAGAGAGAGAGAGAGAGACAGGAGAAAAAGAGAGAGAGGAGAAAGAAAGAGGGATATTGTCATGTATGTATGCTTGAGTTTACTAGCCACCAGGTGGCGCCACTGTCGGAGGTCATTGGGCTGTGTGTGTGGCCCAGGTATAAAAGGCCAGCCATCTTGTAATGTGATCACTTTGGGCCCTAATAAAGTAGAGCCTGGTTTGTACCTGTTCGGAGTTTATAGTATTTGGTCTATTCAGTTATTGCATACACAACATTTGGCGACGTGGTAACAAGAACCTTCGCATGCAAAAATGAGAACAATTGGAATTCTGGAGTAATTCGTGGAGGGGGAAGATTGAGCAGACTTTGTAGCCCGCTTGAACCAGTAATTGGTGGCCAACAGAATGGAGGAAGAGGCAGACGCAGTTCGGCATCGGACGGTCCTCCTCACGGTTTGCGGTCCGCAAATCTATGGACTCAAAGAATCTCCAACGGACAAGGACTATGAAACATTGTGTGCCCTGGTACGTGACCATCTCAAACCAGAAGGCGGCGGCATCATCATCTCAAGATATCGATTCTAGACGCACGTTCGTTCTGAGGGCCAGGATGTATTGCCGACCTAAGACGTCTAGCTGGACCGTGTAAGTGCGAAACTGCGTTGGCAGACATGCTGCGGGACTTCTTTGTAATCGCCATCAACCACGAGGTGATCCTGCGTAAGCTACTGGCGGCGGAGATGCTGGATTTGAGCAAGGCCCTCACGATTGCCCAATCATGTATAATGACGGACGAAAGCTTAAAGCAGATATCATTGAAAAATCGGAACTTGGCAAGTACTGTAAACGAGATAGTATCATCATTTGGCAGAGCTGCATATGGCAGGGCCTGCCCGACTGTGTACGCAAAACCTGTGGCTGCCCAAAGTCTGCCAACGGGAGCAAATCCGATCTCACCGTGTTGGCGTGGTGGGGGAAATCATCGGCCTCATCAGTGTCGGTTTAAACAGTACATTTGTAAAGGCCGTTCGAGAGTGGGGCATCTCCAGCGCATGTGTCCGCAACTGAGCAAGCGTGCTGCGACACACCACGTGGAGGATGATGACCAGTATAGCGCGGATCTGGATATGCAATCCGAGATACCAGAGGAGGAAGTGTAATGACTGTATTCGTTCCTAACAAAGAGCCAACCGATAATGATTAATGTAAAACTTAATGGTGTGCCGATACCGATGGAATTGGACACGGGTGCGAGTCAATCAATAATGAGCCAGAGGACATTCGACAGGCTGTGGGATACTAAGGTTGTGAGGCCTAAGCTGAGTCCAGTCAATGCCAAGTTGCGTACGTACACTAAAGAACTCAATGGTGATTGGCAGTGCAGTAATCAAGGTGTCGTATGATGGTGCAGTTCACGATTTACCGTTGTGGATTGTTCCAGGCAATGGTCCACAACTGTTTGGCAGGGACTGGTTAGAAAAAATCAAATGGAACTAGAACGACATGAAGGCATTGTCATCGGAGGAAGGTACATGTGTCCAAGTACTGAGGAAGTTCCTCTCGCTGTTCGAACCGGGTATCGGCAATTTCACGGGAGCCAAGGTGCAGATCCACGTGGACTCAGATGCAAGACCCGTCCATCATAAAGCTCGGGCAGTGCCATACATGATGAGGGAGAAGGTCAAAATCGAACTGGACAGACTCTAGCGTGAAGGGATCATATCACAGATCAAATTTAACGAATGGGCCAGCCCCATTGTTCCCGTGTTAAAAAGTGATGGCACAGTCAGAATTTGTGGCGACTACAAGCTTACGATCAACAGAGTTTCGAAACAGGATCATAGAAACATAGAAAATAGGTACAGGAGTAGGCCATTCGGCCCTTCTAGCCTGCACCGCCATTCAATGAGTTCATGGCTGAACATGCAACTTCAGTACCCCATTCCTGCTTTCTCACCATACCCCTTGATTCCCCTAGTAGTAAGGACTACATCTAACTCCTTTTTGAATATATTTAGTGAATTGGCCTCAACAACTTTCTGTGGTAGAGAATTCCACAGGTTCACCACTCTCTGGGTGAAGAAATTCCTCCTCATCTCGGTCCGAAATGGCTTACCCCTTATCCTTAGACTGTGTCCCCTGGTTCTGGACTTCCCCAACATTGGGAACATTCTTCTTGCATCTAACCTGTCTAAACCCTTCAGATTTTAAACGTTTCTATGAGGTTCCCTCTCATTCTTCTGAACTCCAGTGAATACAAGCCCAGTTGATCCAGTCTTTCTTGATAGGTCAGTCCCGCCATCCCGGGAATCAGTCTGGTGAACTTTCGCTGCACTCCCTCAAAAGCAAGAAAGTCCTTCCTCAAGTTAGGAGACCAAAACTGTACACAATACTCCAGGTGTGGCCTCACCAAGGCCCTGTACAATTGTAGCAACACCTCCCTGCCCCTGTACTCAAATCCCCTCGCTATGAAGGCCAACATGCCATTTGCTTTCTTAACCGCCTGCTGTACCTGCATGCCAACCTTCAATGACTGATGTACCATGACACCCAGGTCTCTTTGCACCTCCCCTTTTCCTAATCTGTCACCATTCAGATAATAGTCTGTCTCTCTGTTTTTACCATCAAAGTGGATAACCTCACATTTATCCACATTATACTTCATCTGCCATGCATTTGCCCACTCACCTAACCTATCCAAGTCGCTCTGCAGCCTCATAGCATCCTCCTTGCAGCTCACACTGCCACCCAACTTAGTGTCATCCGCAAATTTGGAGATACTACATTTAATCCGCTCGTCTAAATCATTAATGTACAGTGTAAACAGCTGGGGCCCCAGCACAGAACCTTGCGGTACCCCACTAGTCACTGCCTGCCATTCTGAAAAGTCCCCATTTACTCCTACTCTTTGCTTCCTGTCTGACAACCAGTTCTCAATCCATGTCAGCACACTACCCCCAATCCCATGTGCTTTAACTTTGCACATTAATCTCTTGTGTGGGACCTTGTCGAAAGCCTTCTGAAAGTCCAAATATACCACATCAACTGGTTCTCCCTTGTCCACGCTACTGGAAACATCCTCAAAAAATTCCAGAAGATTTGTCAAGCATGATTTCCCTTTCACAAATCCATGCTGACTTGGACCTATCATATTACCTCTTTCCAAATGCACTGCTATGACATCCTTAATAACTGATTCCATCATTTTACCCACTACCGATGTCAGGCTGACCGGTCTATAATTCCCTGTTTTCTCTCTCCCTCCTTTTTTAAAAAGTGGGGTTACATTGGCTAACCTCCACTCCATAGGAACTGATCCAGAGTCAATGGAATGTTGGAAAATGACTGTCAATGCATCCACTATTTCCAAGGCCACCTCCTTAAGTACTCTGGGATGCAGTCCATCAGGCCCTGGGGATTTATCGGCCTTCAATCCCATCAATTTCCCCAACACAATTTCCCGACTAATAAGGATTTCCCTCAGTTCCTCCTCCTTACTAGACCCTCCGACCCCTTTTAATTCCGGAAGGTTGTTTGTGTCCTCCTCAGTGAATACCGAACCAAAGTACTTGTTCAATTGGTCCGCCATTTCTTTGTTCCCCGTTATGACTTCCCCTGATTCTGACTGCAGGGGACCTACGTTTGTCTTTACTAACATTTTTCTCTTTACATATCTATAGAAACTTTTGCAATCCGTCTTAATGTTCCCTGCAAGCTTCTTCTCGTACTCCATTTTCCCTGCCCTAATCAAACCCTTTGTCCTCCTCTGCTGAGTTCTAAATTTCTCCCAGTCCCCGGGTTCGCTGCTATTTCTGGCCAATTTGAATGCCACTTCCTTGGCTTTAATGCTATCCCTGATTTCCCTTGATAGCCACGGTTGAGCCACCTTCTCTTTTTTATTTTTCCAACAGACAGGAATGTACAATTGTTGTAGTTCATCCATGCGGTCTCTAAATGTCTGCCATTGCCCATCCACAGTCAACCCCTTCAGTATCATTCGCCAATCTATCCTAGCCAATTCACGCCTCATACCTTCAAAGTTAGCCTTCTTTAAGTTCTGGACCATGGTCTCTGCATTAACTGTTTCATTCGCCATCCTAATGCAGAATTCCACCATATTATGGTCACTCTTCCCCAAGGGGCCTTGCACGAGATTGCTAATTAATCCTCTCTCATTACACAACACTCAGTCTAAGATGGCCTCCCCGCTAGTTGGTTCCTCGACATATTGGTCTAAAAAACCATCCCTTATGCACTCCAGGATCAATACCCATTACCGAAGGCTGATGATCTGTTTGCAATGCTAGCCGGGGGGGAAGTTGTTCACAAAACTGGATCTGACGTCGGCCAACATGACACAGGAGCTGGTCGAGACGTCAAAGAAACTTACGTGCATCAGCACTCATAAAGGACTGTTTATCTACAACAGGTGCCCTTTTGGAATTCGTTCGGCTGTAGCCATATTTCAGAGGAACATGGAGAGTCTACTGAAGACCGTCCCCAGAACCGTCGTGTTCCAAGATGTCATCCTGATCACAGGTCGTGACTCTGCCGAACATCTGAACAACCTGGAAGAGGTTCGACATTGTCTGGACAAAGTGGGACTCAGACTGAAACGCTCGAAGTGCATCTTCATGGCTCCAGAGGTCGAATTCCTGGGGAGGAAAATTACTGCTGACGGTATCAGGCCCAAGGACGCGAAAACCAAGGCCATCAAGAATGCACCCAAGCCGCAGAATGTGACGGAGCTGTGTTCGTTCCTGGGTCTACTCAACTACTTCGGTAATTTCTTACCTAAATTGAGCACCTTATTTGAGCCACTGCACATACTGCTAAGAAAAGGTGACAACTGGGTGTGGGGTGTGTCTCAAGACAGAGCTTTTGAGAAAGCTACTAATCTGCTTTGCTCTAACAAGCTGCTGCTACATTATGATCCGTGTAAGCATCTAGTGTTGGCCTGTGATGCTTTGTCATATGGAGTTGGTTGCGTGCTCCAACAAGCTAATGAGTCGGGCAAATTGCAACCTGTTGCACATGCTTCAAAAAGTTTGTCGAAAGCGGAAAGAGCCGACAGAATGGTAGAGAAAGAAGCTCGAGCCTGTATGCATGGGGTTAAAAAGGTGCATCAGTACCTGTTTGGTCTTCGGTTTGAACTGGGAGCAGATCACAAGCCGCTCATTTCATACGCTTACCGGGGTGTCCCCTGTTGAACTATTGATGAAGAGAGGTCTCAAGACCAGGCTTTCTCTTGTCCACCCTGACTTGAATAATCGTGTCGGATACAGACTTCAAAGTCAGCAAGGGTATTATGATCGCGCTGCTGTGTCATGCGACATTTCTATCAATGATCCTGTGGATGTACTGAATTATGGTCAAGGTCCCAAATGGATCACCGGTACGGTTACGGCCAAAGGATGGGCAGACATGCAGGAAACATGTCGATCAGATAAAAGCTGTGGCACACGGATGAACGGGAACAGTCTGAGGAAGACACAATCAGTGACCAACCAAACTACCCTCAGTCATCAGTGGATAAATGTGAGGTTATCCACTTTGGGGGTAAAAACAGAGAGACAGACTATTATCTGAATGGTGACAGATTAGGAAAAGGGGAGGTACAACGAGACCTGGGTGTCATGGTACATCAGTCATTGAAGGTTGGCATGCAGGTACAGCAGGCGGTTAAGAAAGCAAATGGCATGTTGGCCTTCATAGCGAGGGGATTTGAGTACAGGGGCAGGGAGTTGTTGCTACAGTTGTACAGGGCCTTGGTGAGGCCACACCTGGAGTATTGTGTACAGTTTTGGTCTCCTAACCTGAGGAAGGACATTCTTGCTATTGAGGGAGTGCAGCGAAGGTTCACCAGACTGATTCCCGGGATGGCGGGACTGACCTATCAAGAAAGACTGGATCAACTGGGCTTGTATTCACTGGAGTTCAGAAGAATGAGAGGGGACCTCATAGAAATGTTTAAAATTCTGACGGGTTTAGACAGGTTAGATGCAGGAAGAACGTTCCCAATGTTGGGGAAGTCCAGAACCAGGGGTCACAGTCTAAGGATAAGGGGTAAGCCATTTAGGACCGAGATGAGGAGGAATTTCTTCACCCAGAGAGTGGTGAACCTGTGGAATTCTCTACCAGAGAAAGTTGTTGAGGCCTATTCACTAAATATATTCAAAAAGGAGTTAGATGAAGTCCTTACTACTAGGGGGATCAAGGGGTATGGCGAGAAAGCAGGAATGGGGTACTGAAGTTGCATGTTCAGCCATGAACTCATTGAATGGCGGTGCAGGCTAGAAGGGCCGAATGGCCTACTCCTGCACCTATTTTCTATGTTTCTATGTTTCTAGGACTCCGCTGTCATCAACAAATCTGGACTTTCAATCCCTGACGTGGTCATTGCCACTCCCATCAGATCTGCTACGCAGCCCCCAGTCATAACAGACTCAGAACACTCGCCCAAGGCTGGAGTTGAACCCGGGAGCAGAAAGCCCCAGACCGTCTCAATTTGTAAAAAGACCGTTACTAATATCTTAAAGAGGGATATTGTCATGTATGTATGCTTGGGTTTACTAGCCACCAGGTGGCACCACTGTCGGAGGTCATTGGGCTGTACGCACGTGTGTGTGGTCCAGGTATAAAAGGCCAGCCATCTTGGAATGTAATCACTTTGGGCCCTAATAAAGCAGAGCCAGGTTTGTACCTGTTCAGAGTTTACAGTATTCAGTCTATTGAGTTATTGCATACACAACACACAGATAGAGCGAGAGAGACCGAGAGAGGGACACAGATAGAACGAGAGAGAGACGGAGAGAGCAAGAGAGACAGAGAGAGAGACAGAGAGAGAGTCAGAGAGAGAGTCAGAGAGAGAGGGAGAGAGAGAGAGACAGAGAGAGAGACAGAGAGACAGAGAGAGAGAGACGGGGAGAGAGAGACGGGGAGAGAGAGACGGGGAGAGAGAGAAGGGGAGAGAGAGAAGGGGAGAGAGAGAAGGGGAGAGAGAGAAGGGGAGAGAGAGAGAGGGAGAGAGAGAGAGAGAGAGAGAGAGAGAGACGGAGAGAGCGAGAGAGAAAGAGGGAGAGAGACAGAGAGAGAGAGGGAGAGAGAAAGAGAGAGAGAGAGAGATCAGGGCTCGGCTGCGATGCCTCATGTGGTGGAAGATCCACCTGGTACTCACTGTCTGGAGCCAGAAATTAACAAAGGCAAGTGCAGCGCTCCCTCAGTGTTGCCCCTCCGACAGTGCGGCACTCCCTCAGTACTGCCCCTCCGACAGTACAGCACTCCCCCTCCCACAGTGCAGCGCTCCCTCAGTGTTGCCCCTCCGACAGTGCGGCACTCCCTCAGTACTGCCCCTCCGACAGTACAGCACTCCCTCAGTACTCCCCCTCCCACAGTGCAGCACTCCCTCAGTACTGCCCCTCCGACAGTGCAGCACTCCCTCAGTCCTGCCCCTCCGACAGTGCAGCACTCCCTCAGTACTGCCCCTCTGACAGTGCAGCACTCCCTCAGTACTGCCCCTCCGACAGTGCAATACTCCCTCAGTACTGCCCCTCCCACAGTGCAGCACTCCCTCAGTACTGACCCTCCGACAGTGCAGCACTCCCTCAGTACTGCCCCTCTGACAGTGCAGCACTCCCTCAGTACTGCCCCTCCGACAGTGTGGCACTCCCTCAGTACTGCCCCTTCGACAGTGCGGCACTCCCTCAGTACTGCCCCTCCGACAGTGTGGCACTCCCTCAGTACGGTGCAGCAGGGTGGGGGAATGTCGGGCCGAGGATTATGGAGAACGAGTCTCTGGAGTGGGGCTTATGTCGGGAGATATTCTCGGCTGAACTGCGGGGCTGGGGGAGCAGGCCACGTCACGTGCGGTTCTGTCCTATTAGCCAGACGGGAGAAAGTGTAGATTTGGGGACATTCAGCCCACTGTCAGTCTCACGCCCCTTCATTTGGCACTCGGTCTGTGTCATCGTTAGCGGTGATACCACATTTCTGAAATACTTGGGAGGCCCCGGCAGGTTTTCAGGTCTCGCCCAGGATCCAGTCTGATCGCATTCTTCCCGAACATTCCACTGTCTGAACTGCTCTCAATCTGTCGCTGGGTAGCAGCCTGTTTATGCCAACAGCTGAGCCACCGACACACAAACGCAAACACAGAGCAGGAAAGGCTCAGGCTCCATATCCGGCCTAGTCCTGAGTTAGCCTGATCTCACACCCGGTGTAGTCATGAGCCCCACACACACACACACACACACACACACACACACACACACACACACACAGAGCAAGGACAAAGGAGAACCAGTTGATGTGGTATATTTGGACTTTCAGAAGGCTTTCGACAAGGTCCCACACAAGAGATTAATGTGCAAAGTTAAAGCACATGGGATTGGGGGTAGTGTGCTGACGTGGATTGAGAACTGGTTGTCAGACAGGAAGCAAAGAGTAGGAGTAAACGGGTACTTTTCAGAATGGCAGGCAGTGACTAGTGGAGTGCCGCAAGGTTCTGTGCTGGGGCCCCAGCTGTTTACATTGTACATTAATGATTTAGACGAGGGGATTAAATGCAGTATCTCCAAATTTGCGGATGACACTAAGTTGGGTGGCAGTGTGAGCTGCGAGGAGGATGCTATTAGGCTGCAGAGTGACTTGGATAGGTTAGGTGAGTGGGCAAATGCATGGCAGATGAAGTATAATGTGGATAAATGTGAGGTTATCCACTTTGGTGGTAAAAACAGAGAGACAGACTATTATCTGAATGGTGACAGATTAGGAAAAGGGAAGGTGCAACGAGACCTGGGTGTCATGGTACATCAGTCATTGAAGGTTAGCATGCAGGTACAGCAGGCGGTTAAGAAAGCAAATGGCATGTTGGCCTTCATAGCGAGGGGATTTGAATACAGGGGCAGGGAGGTGTTGCTACAGTTGTACAGGGCCTTGGTGAGGCCACACCTGGAGTATTGTGTACAGTTTTGGTCTCCTAACTTGAGGAAGGACATTCTTGTTATTGAGGGAGTGCAGCGAAGGTTCACCAGACTGATTCCCGGGATGGCGGGACTGACCTATCAAGAAAGATTGGATCAATTGGGCTTGTATTCACTGGAGTTCAGAAGAATGAGAGGGGACCTCATAGAAACGTTTAAAATTCTGACGGGTTTAGACAGGTTAGATGCAGAAAGAATGTTCCCAATGTTGGGGAAGTCCAGAACCAGGGGTCACAGTCTGAGGATAAGGGGTAAGCCATTTAGGACCGAGATGAGGAGAAACTTCTTCACCCAGAGAGTGGTGAACCTGTGGAATTCTCTACCACAGAAAGTAGTTGAGGCCAATTCACTAAATATATTCAAAAGGGAGTTAGATGAAGTCCTTACTACTCGGGGGATCAAGGGTTATGGCGAGAAAGCAGGAAGGGGGTACTGAAGTTACATGTTCAGCCATGAACTCATTGAATGGCGGTGCA
Organism: Pristiophorus japonicus; assembly: GCF_044704955.1. Taxonomy (NCBI): domain Eukaryota; kingdom Metazoa; phylum Chordata; class Chondrichthyes; family Pristiophoridae; genus Pristiophorus; species Pristiophorus japonicus. The sequence goes on along the minus strand of NW_027254699.1, from coordinate 113,603 downwards.
GGCTAGAAGGGCTGAATGGCCTGCTCCTGCACCTATTTTCTATGTTTCTATGTTTCTATGTTTCTAAGTGAGGCCCAGGTTCTATCCCTCAAAGTCAGTTGGGTATCCCAAGCTTAACTGTTCAGTGACTGCGCTCAAAATGCATGGGAGAATACAGAACCATAGAAATTTACAGCACGAGAGGAGGCCATTTCGGCCCATCGTGTCCGTGTCGACCGACCAAGAGCTACCCAGCCTAATCCCACTTTCCAGTTCTTGGTCCGTAGGCCTGTAGATTACAGCACATCCAGGTACTTTGTAAATGTGGTGAGGGTTTCTACCTCTACCACCCTTTCAGGCAGTGAGTTCCAGACCCCCACCACCCTCTGGGTGAAGACATTTCCCCTCAAATCCTCTCTAAACCATCCCCCCAATTACTTTAAATCTATGCCCCCTGGTTGTTGACCCCTCTGCCAAGGGAAACAGGTCCTTCCTATCCACTCTATCCAGGCCCCTCATCATTTTATACACCTCAATCAGGTCTCCCCTCAGCCTCTTCTGTTCCAAAGAAAACAGACCCAGCCTATCCAATCTTTCCTCATCGCTAAATTTCTCCAGTCCAGTCAACATCCTCGTAAATCTCCTCTGTATCCTCTCCAGTGCAATCATATCTTTCCTGTAATGTGGTGACCAGAACTGCACGCAGTACTCCAGCTGTGGCCTGACCAGTGTTTTATACAGTTCAAGCATAACCTCCCTGCTCTTGCATTCTATACCTCGACTAATAAAGGCTACTATTCCGTGTGCCTTCTTAACCAACTTATCTACCTGGCCTGCTACCTTCAGGGATCTGAAATATCCAACAATCGCTGCCAATCTCACACGCAACGTACTCCTGGGCTGCATCCCAGCTGTAGTGCTAAAGACTTGTGCTCCAGAACCAGCACTGGCTCGAGCCAAGCTGTTCCAGTACAGCTACAACACTGGCATCTATCCGACAATGTGGAAAACTGCCCAGGTTTGTCCTGTTCGCAAAAAAGCAGGACAAATTCAGTCCGGCCAATTACCGCCTCATCAGTCTACTCTCAATCATCATCACAGTCAGTCCCTCGGGATCGAGGAAGACTTGCTCCCACTCTTAACATGAGTTCTCAGGTGGCTGAACAGTCCAATACGAGAACCACAGTCCCTGTCACAGGTGGGACAGATAGACGTTGAGGGTAAGGGAGGGTGGGACTGGTTTGCCGCACGCTCCTTCCGCTGCCTGCGCTTGGTTTCTGCATGCTCTCGGCGACGAGACTCGAGGTGCTCAGTGCCCTCCCGGATGCACTTCCTCCACTTAGGGCGGTCTTTGGTCAGGTGTCAGTGAGGATGTTGCACTTTATCAGGGAGGCTTTGAGGGTGTCCCTGTAACTTTTCCTCTGCCCACCTTTGGCTCGTTTGCCGTGACGGAGCTCCGCGTAGAGCGCTTGCTTTGGGAGTCCCGTGTCAGGCATGCGGACAATGTGGCCTGCCCAGCGGAGCTGGTCGAGTGTGGTCAGTGCTTCAATGCTGGGGATGTTGGCCTGGTCGAGGACGCTAACGTTGGTGCGTCTGTCCTCCCAGGGGATTTGCAGGATCTTGCGGAGACATCGTTGGTGGTATTTCTCCAGCGACTTGAGCTGTCCGCTGTATGTGGTTCATATCAGCCTCCTCCAACTCTACAACCCTCCCTATCTCTGTAACCTCCTCCAGGTATTCTGCCTAAGCCTTTTCACCATCTACAAGGCACAAGTCAGGAGTGTGATAAAAGAAAGAAAAAAAAGATTTGGATTTAGATAGCGCCTTTCACAACCACCGGACGTCTCAAAGCGCTTTACAGCCAATGAAGTGGGAAACGCGGCAGCCGATTTTCACACAAGTCAGGATGGGAATAGCAATGTGATAATGACCAGATAATCTGATGTTGGTTGAGGGATAAATATTGGCCCCAGGACACCGGGGATAACTCCCCTGCTCTTCTTCAACCGAGTGCCATGGGATCTTTTACATCCACCTGAGAGAGCAGACCGGGCCTCGGTGTAACATCTCATTCAAAAGACAGCACCTCCGACAGTGCGGCACTCCCTCAGTCCTGCCCCTCCCACAGTGCGGCACTCCCTCAGTACTGCCCCTCCCACAGTGCGGCACTCCCTCAGTCCTGCCCCTCCCACAGTGCGGCACTCCCTCAGTCCTGCCCCTCCGACAGTGCAGCACTCCCTCAGTCCTGTCCCTCCGACAATGCGGCACTCCCTCAGTCCTGCCCCTCCAACAGTGCGGCACTCCTTCAGTCCTGCCCCTCCGACAGTGCGGCACTCCCTCAGTCCTGCCCCTCCGACAGTGCGGCACTCCCTCAGTCCTGCCCCTCCAACAGTGCGGCACTCCCTCAGTACTGCCCCTCCGACAGTGCGGCACTCGCTCAGTCCTGCCCCTCCGACAGTGCGGCACTCCCTCAGTCCTGCCCCTCCGACAGTGCAGCACTCCCTCAGTCCTGCCCCTCCCATAGTGCGGCACTCCCTCAGTACTGCCCCTCCAACAGTGCGGCACTCCCTCAGTACTGACCCTTCCACAGTGCAGCACTCCCTCAGTACTGCCCCTCCTACAGTGCGGCACTCCCTCAGTACTGGCCCTCCCACAGTGCGGCGCTCCCTCAGTACTGCCCCTCCGACAGTGCAGCACTCACTCAGTACTGCCCCTCCGACAGTGCGGCACTCCCTCAGTACTGCCCCTCCTACAGTGCAGCACTCCCTCAGTACTGCCCCTCCGACAGTGCAGCACTCCCTCAGTACTGCCCCTCCGACAGTGTGGCGCTTCCTCAGTACTGCCCCTCCAACAGTGCAGCGCTCCTTCAGCATGAGGAAAAGTGTTTGAAGACCAGGCCCTCAAACCTACCACCGAGCTCATGCTTTACAGGGCTGTAGTAATAGCCGCCCTCCTGTATGGCTCAGAGACATGGACCATGTACAGCAGACAGCTCAAGTCGCTGGAGAAATACCACCAACGATGTCTCGCAAGATCCTGCAAATCCCCTGGGAGGGCAAACGCACCAACGTTAGCGTCCTCGACCAGGCCAACATCCCCAGCATTGAAGCACTGACCACACTCGACCAGCTCCGCTGGGCAGGCCACATTGTCCGCATGTCAGACACGGGACTCCCAAAGCAAGCGCTCTACTCGGAGCTCCGTCACGGCAAACGAGCCAAAGGTGGGCAGAGGAAACGTTACAGGGACACCCTCAAAGCCTCCCTGATAAAGTGCAACATCCCCACTGACACCTGGGAGTCCCTGGCCAAAGACCGCCCTAAGTGGAGGAAGTGCATCCGGGAGGGCGCTGAGCACCTCGAGTCTCGTCGCCGAGAGCATGCAGAAACCAAGCGCAGGCAGCGGAAGGAGCGTGCGGCAAACCTGTCCCACCCTCCCTTACCCTCAACGTCTATCTGTCCCACCTGTGACAGGGACTGTGGTTCTCGTATTGGACTGTTCAGTCACCTTAGGACTCATTTTTAGAGTGGAGGCAAGTCTTCCTCGATTCCGAGGGACTGCCTGTGATGAGGAGTGTCAGTGTAGATTGAGGTGCTCAAGTCCCTGGAGTGAAACTTGAACCCACAAACTTCCGAGTCAGAAGTGAGGCTGCAACCCACTGAGCCAGAGCTGATGGAATACTCTCCACTTGCCTGGATGAGCGCAGCTCCAACAACACTCGAGAAGCTCGACACCATCCAGGACAAAGCAGCCATTTGATGGGCACCCCATCCACCACCTTCAACATCCACTCCCTCCACCACCGGCGCCCCCTGGCTGCAGTGTGTACCATCTACAAGGCTTCTTTGGCAGTACCTCCCAAACCCGCGACCTCTAACATCGAGAAGGACAAGGGCAGCAGGCGTATGGGAACACCACCACCTCCACGTTCCCCTCCGAGTCACACACCATCCTGACTTGGACGTATACCGGCCGTTCCTTCCTCGTCACTGGGGCAAACTCCCTCCCTAACAGCACTGCGGACTGCAGCGGTTCAAGAAGGCGGCTCACCACCACCTTCCCGCGGGGCGATTGGCGAGGGCAATAAACGCCGGCCAAGCCCACATCCGGACAATCGATTTTTTTTTTTGTAAATCGACAGGAAAGGCGCTACTCACTGTGACTGAGAGGCCCCCTGAGTAAATACCGCAGCATTTGTTCACAGGCAGTTACTGCTCTTTGCTTAATGCTCGCAGTCTATCGCTGTATCAGTGGCATTGCTGGAACAGCTGGATAGAACATCTGTTTGGATGACAGGAGGCTGAGCGGGGTGAGAAGGGACACGTGGGAACCATTAGTTCCGAGGGGAATGAAGATCTGGAGGTCAGTCCGTCTTGTGCGCTGGGAGAGTGTGGTCATGCTCATTATGTAACCGACCTAGCCATTAACCCCGGGGAATTCAATCCAGCTCAATTCAGCATTCATTTCGCTGCTGCGCTCTGGTGATTCTTGCAACTGTCCAAGGTGAGGGAGGTTAAGACAAGGAGAGTGAAAATAAACCTCTACACTGCCCCATCAAACACTCCCAGGGCAGGCACAGCACGGGGTTAGATACAGAGTAAAGCTCCCTCTACACTGTCCCATCAAACACTCCCAGGGCAGGTATAGCACGGGGTTAGAGACAGAGTAAAGCTCCCTCTACACTGTCCCATCAAACACTCCCAGGGCAGGTACAGGGGGTTAGATACAGAGTAAAGCTCCCTCTACATTGTCCATTCAAACACTCCCAGGGCAGGTACAGCACGGGTTAGATACAGAGTAAAGCTCCCTCAGTGATGCAACGTAATCGGATAAATCAGTCTGCAATATCCGGTGGATGAAGCAACTGAGCTGAAGACACTTTCCTCCAACCGACTTGTGTGCCTTGTGAAATCCTTATCTTGTACGGGATCATTTTGACAGGGTAGATGCAGGGAGGATGTTTCCCCCTGGCTGGTGAGTCTAGAACCAAGGGTCACAGTCTCAGAATAAGGGGTCGGCCATTTAGGACTGAGACTCGAGGAGGAATTTCTTCACTCGGAGGGTGGTGAAGCTTTGGAATTCTCTGCCCCAGAGGGCTGTGGAGGCTCCGTCTGTGAGTATATTCAAGACAGAGATCAATAGATTTTTGGACACTAAGGGGAATCAAGGGGAGTGGTAAAGTGGAGCTGATATGGACCATGTACAGCAGACAGCTCAAGTCGCTGGAGAAATACCACCAACGATGTCTCCGCAAGATCCTGCAAATCCCCTGGGAGGACAGACGCACCAACGTTAGCGTCCTCGACCAGGCCAACATCCCCAGCATTGAAGCACTGACCACACTCGACCAGCTCCGCTGGGCAGGCCACATTGTCCACATGCCCCAGACACGGGACTCCCAAAGCAAGCGCTCTACTCGGAACTCCTTCACGGCAAACGATCCAAAGGTGGGCAGAGGAAACGTTACAGGGACACCCTCAAAGCCTCCCTGATAAAGTGCAACATCCCCACTGACACCTGGGAGTCCCTGGCCAAAGACCGCACTAAGTGGAGGAAGTGCATCCGGGAGGGCGCTGAGCACCTCGAGTCTCGTCGCCGAGAGCATGTAGAAACCAAGCGCAGGCAGCGGAAGGAGCGTGCGGCAAACCTGTCCCACCCTCCCTTACCCTCAACGTCTATCTGTCCCACCTGTGACAGGGACTGTGGTTCTCGTATTGGACTGTTCAGTCACCTAACGACTCATGTTAAGAGTGGAAGCAAGTCTTCCTCGATTCCGAAGGACTGCCTGTGATGATGAGTGGAGAGCACTCTCGCCTCTCAGTCAGGAGGTTGTGGGTTCAAGTCCCACTCCAGGGACTTGAACACAAAAAAAAATCTAGGCCGACACTCTCGTGCAGTACTGAGGGAGTGCTGCACTGTCGGAGGGGCAGTACTGAGGGAGTGCTGCACTGTGGGAAGAGCAGTACTGAGGGAGTGCTGCACTGTGGGAGGGGCAGTACTGAGGGAGCGCCGCACTGTCGGAGGGGCAGTACTGAGGGAGTGCTGCACTGTCGGAGGGGCAGTACTGAGGGAATGCTGCACTGTCGGAGGTGCCGCCTTTCAGACTAAACGATAAACCCGAGGCCCCGTCTGCTCTCTCAGGGGTGGACGTAAAAGATCCCAAGGCCTCTATTTCGAAGAAGAGCAGGGGAGTTATACCCGGTGTCCTGGGGCCAATATTTATCCCTCAATCAACATAACAAAAACACAGATGATCTGGGTCATTATCACATTGCTGTGTGTGGGAGCTTGCTGTGCGTAAATTGCCTGCCGCGTTTCCCACGTTACGACAGTGACTGCGCTCCAAAAGTACTTCATTGGCTGTAAAGCGCTTTGGGACGTCCGGTGGCCGTGAAAGGCCCTATATAAATGCAGGTCTTTCTCTTCCGATGAGAGGTTTTGACAGAGCAGACGGAGAACATCTCTTGCCTCTGTCGAGAGGGTCACTAACCAGAGGTCAGAGGTCAAATTTACTGGGAACAGATCTGGGGGGATGTGGCGGGGGGGGGGGGGGAATGTTTTCTTTCCGAGAGATGTGGGGATTTGGAGCTCTGGGCCCGAGAAGGGGGCGGGAGTGACTCCAGCGGTTTAAAAGGCAGCTGGACATGTTCTGGAGGACAAGGAATGTACTGGGTTACTGACAAATAGCAGGGTGTGTGTGTGTGTGTGGGGGGGGGGGGGGGGGAGGCTGTGTAGTTGGGACTACGCACAGCAGCTCTTTCAAGGAGCCGACACAGGAACGATGGGCCGAATGGCCTCCTTCCGGGCTGTCACATTCGAGGGACTGTGAGCGGGGGTAGGGAGGCGGTCCCTCACCCCTCCTGACCCTGCCTCCCCTCCTCTCCCAGAACCACATCGCTCAGAATGTACAGCCCAGAAACATTGGGCCCCAGGTCCATGCCGGTGTTTATGCCCCACACCAGCTCCCTCCCACTCCTCATCATCTCACCCCATCAACATATCCCTCTATTCCTTTCTCCCTCATGTGTTTATCCAGCTTCCCCCTAAATACACCGATACTATTCACCTCAACCACTCCCTGTGGCACTGAGTTCCACATTCTCACCTCTCTCTGGTACACAGGTTTCTCCTGAATTCCCCATTGGATTTATCAGTGACTATCTTATATTGATGGCCCCCTCGTTCTGGTCACTCCCACAAGTGGGAACATCTTCTCTACACCTACCCTTTCATAATCTTAAATACCTCTATCGGGTCATCCCTCAGTCTTCTCGTTTCTAGAGACATGAGCCCCAGCCTGTTCAATTCTTCCTGATAGGTGTAACCTCTCAGTTCTGGTATCATTCTGCCACATTCTCCAGTGCCTCTATATCCTTTTTATAATATGGAGACCAGAACTGTACACAGTAACTCCCAGTGTGATATGGAGACCAGAACTGTACACAGTAACTCCCAGTGTGATTATGGAGACCAGAACTGTACACAGTAACTCCCAGTGTGATATGGAGACCAGAACTGTACACAGTAACTCCCAGTGTGATATGGAGAGCAGAACTGTACACAGTAACTCCCAGTGTGATATGGAGAGCAGAACTGTACACAGTAACTCCCAGTGTGATATGGAGACCAGAACTGTACACAGTAACTCCCAGTGTGATATGGAGACCAGAACTGTGCACAGTAACTCCCAGTGTGATATGGAGACCAGAACTGGGCACAGTAACTCCCAGTGTGATATGGAGACCAGAACTGTACACAGTAACTCCCAGTGTGATATGGAGACCAGAACTGTGCACAGTAACTCCCAGTGTGATATGGAGACAAGAACTGTACACAGTAACTCCCAGTGTGATATGGTGACCAGAACTGTACACAGTAACTCCCAGTGTGATATGGAGACCAGAACTGTACACTTAACTCCCAGTGTGATATGGTGACCAGAACTGTACACAGTAACTCCCAGTGTGATATGGAGACCAGAACTGTACACTTAACTCCCAGTGTGATATGGTGACCAGAACTGTACACAGTAACTCCCAGTGTGATATGGAGACCAGAACTGTACACTTAACTCCCAGTGTGATATGGAGACCGGAACTGTACACAGTAACTCCCAGTGTGATATGGTGACCAGAACTGTACACAGTAACTCCCAGTGTGATATGGAGACCAGTACTGTGCACAGTAACTCCCAGTGTGATATGGAGACCAGTACTGTACACAGTAACTCCCAGTGTGATATGGAGACCAGAACTGTACACAGTAAATCCCAGTGTGATATGGAGACCAGAACTGTGTACAGTAACTCCCAGTGTGGTCTAACCAAGTTTCTATACACGGTCTGTGATTGGGTGGAAGTGTTTAAATTACACAGTATTACACAGTATTAGCAGGACAGAAACAGGCCATTCGGCTCAACTACTGTCTGCTGGTATTTATGCTCCACACGAGTGATTTGCATTTACAACAACAACCATCTGCATTTCTACAGCGCCTTCAACGTAATAAAGCTTCCCACGGTGCTTCACAGGAGCGATTATCAAACAATATTTGACACCGAGCCACATAAGGAGCTATTAGAGCGTGTGACCAAGAGCTTAGTCAAAGAGGTAAGTTTAAAGGAACATCTTAAAAGCAGAGAGAGACACGTAGGGAGGTTTAGGGAGGGAGTTCCAGAGCTTAGGGACCCAGGCAGCTGAAGGCATGGCCACCAATGGTGGAGCGATTAAAATCGGCGATACTCAAGAGGCCGGAATTGGAGAAGTGCCGAGATCTCGGAGGGTTGTAGGGGCTGGAGGTGGTTACAGAGATAGGGAGGGTTGTAGGGTCTGGAGGAGATTACAGAGATAGGGAGGGTTGTAGGGACTGGAGGAGGTTACAGAGATAGGGAGGGTTGTAGGGCTGGAGGAGGTTACAGAGATAGGGAGGGGTGTAGGGGCTGGAGGAGGTTACAGAGATAGGGAGGGGTGAGGGCCACGGAGGGATTTGAAAGCACGGATGAGAATTTTTTTAATTGAGGCGTTGCCGGACTGGTGAAAATTTGGGTCAGCGAGCACATGGGGTGAGAAGTGTAACTGGAGGGCTGGAATATAAAGGGTCGGAAGTTTTGCTACAGCTGTACAAAGCCCTGTTTAGACCACACCTGGAGCACTGGGCACAGTTCTGGGTACCACACCAGAGAGAGGGTACAGTGGCCTTGGAGGGAGCGCAGCACGGATTCACCAGATTGTTACCGGGGCTTCAAGGGTTAGATTGTGAGGAGTGACGACATACACTAGGCTGGTATTCCCGGGACTATAGAAGGTTGAGGGCTGATTTGCCAAAGGTTTTTAGGATTTTGACAGGAATTGTTGCAGTGAGATAGAAAAGTTTTCTGCTGGTGGCGGGAGCCCAGGACAACAACAATGAGCCGCATTAATATAGTGCCTTTAGCCTAGTGAAACGTCCCACGGCGCTCCACAGGACTATCAAGCGATAAAAATTTGACCCCGAGCCGCAAAAGTAGAAATTAACGCAGGTGACCAAAAGCTTGGTCAAAGAGGGAGGTTCTCAATGGGGACACAACAATTGTCCTGTTCCTAATTCTTATGTTTTTATGGGTTACGGGGAGAGGGCGGGTAAGTGGAGCTGAGTCCACGGCCAGATTTGCCATGATCTTGTTGAATGGCGGAGCAGGCTCGAGGGGCTTGGTGGCCTCCTCCTGTTCCTAATTCTTATGTTCTTATGTTCTTAACATCACAGCCAAGCCGTTCAGGAGGGAAATTGTATAAAACACTGGTTCGGCCTCAATTAGAAACATAGAAACATAGAAACATAGAAAATAGGTGCAGGAGTAGGCCATTCGGCCCTTCAAGCCTGCACCGCCATTCAATGAGTTCATGGATGAACATGCAACTTCAGTACCCCATTCCTGCTTTCTCACCATACCCCTTGATCCCCCGAGTAGTAAGGACTACATCTAACTCCTTTTTGAATATATTTAGTGAATTGGCCTCAACAACTTTCTGTGATAGAGAATTCCACAGGTTCACCACTCTCTGGGTGAAGAAGTTTCTCCTCATCTCGGTCCTAAATGGCTTACCCCTTATCCTTAGATTGTGACCCCTGGTTCTGGACTTCCCCAACATTAATAAGAACATAAGAACATAAGAATTAGGAACAGGAGTAGGCCATCTAGCCCCTCGAGCCTGCTCCGCCATTCAACAAGATCATGGCTGATCTGGCCGTGGACTCAGCTCCACTTACCCGCCCGCTCCCCGTAACCCTTAATTCCCTTATTGGTTAAAAATCTATCTATCTGTGATTTGAATACATTCAATGAGCCAGCCTCAACTGCTTCCTTGGGCAGAGAATTCCACAGATTCACAACCCTCTGGGAGAAGAAATTCCTTCTCAACTCCGTTTTAAATTGGCTCCCCCGTATTTTGAAGCTGTGCCCCCTAGTTCTAGTCTCCCCGACCAGTGGAAACAACCTCTCTGCCTCGATCTTGTCTATCCCTTTCATTATTTTAAATGTTTCTATAAGATCACCCCTCATCCTTCTGAACTCCAACGAGTAAAGACCCAGTCTACTCAATCTATCATCATAAGGTAACCCCCTCATCTCCGGAATCAGCCTAGTGAATTGTCTCTGTACCCCCTCCAAAGCCAGTATATCCTTCCTTAAGTGAGGTGACCAAAACTGCACGCAGTGCTCCAGGTGCGGCCTCACCAATACCCTGTACAGGTCTCAACGGTCTCAACAGGCTGAATGGCCTACTTCCGTGCTATAACCATTCGAGATGATTCTGTAAGTTAGCAAGCGCGTCTTCGCGTGGTGAGAGTACAGAACTCTCTCCCACAAAAAGCATCGTCATCATCATGGGCAGTCCCTCGGAATCGAGGAAGACTTGCTTCCACTCTAAGAATGAGTCCTTAGGTGACTGAACAGTCCAATACGAGAAACACAGTCTCTGTCACAGGTGGGACAGATAGACGTTGAGGGTAAGGGAGGGTGGGACTGGTTTGCCGCACGCTCCTTCCGCTGCCTGCGCTTGGTTTCTGCATGCTCTCGGCGACGAGACTCGAGGTGCACAGCGCCCTCCCGGATGCACTTCCTCCACTTAGGGTGGTCTTTGGCCAGGGTCTCCCAGGTGTCAGTGGGGATGTTGCACTTTATCAGGGAGGCTTTGAGGGTGTCCTTGTAACGTTTCCTCTGCCCGCCTTTGGCTCGCTTGCCGTGACAGAGCTCCGAGTAGAGCGCTTGCTTTGGGAGTCCCGTGTCTGGCATGCGGACAATGTGGTCTGCCCAGCAGAGCTGGTCGAGTGTGGTCAGTGCTTCAATGCTGGGGATGTTGGCCTTGTCGAGGACGCCAACGTTGGTGTAAGATGCTAGCTTAAAATCTGAGGAGGATAGATTTTTGCTCGCCCAGGGTAGAGAAGGAGATGGAGCCAAGGAGGTTGGGTGGAGTTAGGCCTGCAGATCAACCACAAGCTCGTTGAATGGAGAAACAGGCCCGAGGGGCTGAATGACCGAGGGCCTCCTCTTCCTATGTTCCCACAGGCGCAGGAATGTGAGCGGCGGGGCGATGTTCAACTGCTAGAGGCTTCGCGGCTTATCCCCAATCCCAGAACACCCGTTCCCCCCACCCCCGCTCCCGCCCCCCCACTCCCCGCCAGCTGGAGGTAACGGAAGGCAGGTCGTCACAGGTTCGTGACCAGGAGCAGGAGTTGTTGCCGCTGCCTCAAACATCTCCCTGTTTCCATCAACCCCACCCTCTTCACTCCCCGCATCCAACCAACGCATACTTCATAAGAACATGGGATACAGGAGCAGGGGTCGGCCATAGGGCCCCTCGAGCCTGCTCTGCCATTCAATGAGATCATGGCTGATCATTGAACCATAGAAATTTACAGCACGGGGAGGAGGCCATTTCGGCCCATCGTGTCCACACCGGCCGACCAAGAGCTACCCGGCCTAATCCCACTTTCCAGCTCTCGGTCCGTAGCCCTGTAGGTTACGGCACATCCAGGTACTTTTTAAATGTGGTGAGGGTTTCTGCCTCTACCACCCTTTCAGGCCGTGAGTTCCAGACCCCCACCACCCTCTGGGTGAAGACATTTCCCCTCAAATCCCCTCTAAACCCCCGCCCAATTACTTTAAATCTATGCCCCCTGGTTGTTGACCCCTCTGCCAAGGGGAACAGGTCCTTCCTATCCACTCTATCCAGGCCTCTCATCATTTTATACACCTCAATCAGGTCTCCCCTCAGCCTCCTCTGTTCCAAAGAAAACAGACCCAGCCTGCATCTGATCTTCGGTCTCAACTCCACATTCCCGCCCGATCCCCATATCCCTCGATTCCCTTCGCGTCCAAAAATCTAACGATCTCAGCCTTGAATACACTCAAAGATGAACGAATAATCCAGAGGCCAGGACACACGAACCAGACATATAAATTCTAATCCTCCCACGGCAGCTGGGGAATTTAAATTCAGTTAATTAAATAAATCTGTAAAAAAAAAAGCCAGTATCAGTAATGGTGACCGTGGAAGAACCGGATTGTCATAAAAACCCATCTGGTTCACTAATGTCCTTTAGGGGAAGGAAATCTGCCGTCCTTACCCGGTCTGGGCCTACATGTGACTCCAGACCCTCAGCAATGTGGTTGACTCTGAACTGCCCTCTGAATGGCCCAGCAAGCCCCTCAGTTGTATTCAACAAGGCAGCTCACCACCACCAACTCGAGGGCAATTAGGGACGGGCAATAAATGCCGGCCTTGCCAGTGACGCCCCCATCCCGCGAATGAATAAAAAAAAACACTCTCCCATCAAACACTCCCAGGACAGGTACAGCACGGGGTTAGATACAGAGTAAAGCTCCCTCTACACTGTCCCATCAAACACTCCCAGGGCAGGTACAGCACGGGGTTAGATACAGAGTAAAGCTCTCTCTACACTGTCCCATCAAACACTCCCAGGGCAGGTACAGCACGGGTTCGATGCAGAGTAAAGCTCTCTCTACACTGTCCCATCAAACACTCCCAGGGCAGGTACAGCACGGGTTAGATACAGAGTAAAGCTCCCTCTACAGTGTCCCATCAAACACTCCCAGGGCAGGTACAGCACGGGTTAGATACAGAGTAAAGCTCCCTCTACACTGTCCCATCAAACACTCCCAGGGCAGGTACAGCACGGGGTTAGATACAGAATAAAGCTCCCTCTACACTGTCCCATCAAACACTCCCAGGGCAGGTACAGGGGGTTAGATACAGAGTAAAGCTCCCTCTACACTGTCCCAGCAAACACTCCCAGGGCAGGTACAGGGGGTTAGATACAGAGTAAAGCTTCCTCTACACTGTCCCATCAAACACTCCCAGGGCAGGTACAGCACGGGGTTAGATACAGAGTAAAGCTCCCTCTACACTGTCCCATCAAACACTCCCAGGGCAGGTACAGCATGGGTTAGATACAGAGTAAAGCTCCCTCTACACTGTCCCATCAAACACTCCCAGGGCAGGTACAGCACGGGGTTAGATACAGAGTAAAGCTCCCTCTACACTGTCCCATCAAACACTCCCAGGGCAGGTACAGCACGGGGTTAGATACAGAGTAAAGCTCCCTCTACACTGTCCCATCAAACACTCCCAGGACAGGTACAGCACGGGTTAGATACAGAGTAAAGCTCCCTCTACACTGTCCCATCAAACACTACCAGGGCAGGTACAGCACGGGGTTAGATACAGAGTAAAGCTCCCTCTACACTGTCCCATCAAACACTCCCAGGACAGGTACAGCACGGGTTAGATACAGAGTAAAGCTCCCTCTACACTGTCCCATCAAACACTCCCAGGACAGGTACAGCACGGGTTAGATACAGAGTAAAGCTCCCTCTACACTGTCCCATCAAACACTCCCAGGGCAGGTACAGCATGGGTTAGATACAGAGTAAAGCTCCCTCTACACTGTCCCATCAAACACTCCCAGGGCAGGTACAGGGTGCTTGCTGTAACTAGCTTCCCTAGCTCAGAGGCGGACATCCTACATCCCACCCACCCGTTCCTTCGCCTACCCCACCCCCCCTCCCCCACACTCGTCCCCTTCCTGTGATCAACTGACGTGAATCGAAGGACTCTTCGGAAGAGCAAAAAAAGGTTAAAAAATGAAAGTGAAATTGTTTGCACATTTGCAAGATACCTCTGCACAATTATCGATTGCAAGGTTTTATATTATGGTGGCTCGGGGAGCTTTATCCCTCGAAGGGTATCCAATTCTGTGCACTTTGTAATTAAAAACCTTTTCAAAGCCACTTCAACCCAACCCCAGCACTGTCAGCTCCTGCCTTGACGGAGAGAAAGATGCGCTTTGCCTTCAGCCGTAACTCCCCATCACAGCACCTTCCCTGACCTCAGCATGGCCCAAAGCGCCTCACAGCCGATCGGGCACTGTGCCACTCTCAAAAGCCCGGTCACTGTTTAACTGTTGCAGGTTGTGGAGTGGTTCAATGAGGCTGATGTCGAGGCGTGCACTTGCGAGCGGGACCAGAGCTCGACAGGGGAGACTAGAACTAGGGGGTGACGCCTTCGGGTAAGGGGCCGCCCATTTAAAGCTGAGATGAGGAGGAATTTCTACTCTCGGAGGGGCTGTGGATCTGCGGAATTCGCTGCCTCAGAGAGCTGTGGAGGCTTGGGACATTGAATAAATTTAAGACAGGAATAGAGGGATATGTTGATGGGGTGAGATGATGAGGGGTGGGAGGGAGCTGGTGTGGGGCAGAAACACCGGCACGGACCTGGGGCCCAATGTTTCTGGGCTGTACATTCTGAGCGATGTGGTTCTGGGAGAGGAGGGGAGGCGGGGTCAGGAGGGGTGAGGGACCGAGAGATGGCAGCTTTGACTACTCCACCGCCTCCCTACCCCCGCCCGCAGTCCCTCGGATGTGACAGCCCGGAAGGAGGCCATTTGGCCCATCGTTCCTGTGTCGGCTCCTTGAAAGAGCTGCTGTGCGTAGTCCCAACTACACACCCCCCCTCACCCCACACACCCTGCTGTTTGTCAGTAACCCAGTACATTCCTTGTCCTCCAGAACATGTCCAGCTGCCTTTTAAACCGCTGGAGTCACTCCCGCCCCCGTCTCGGGCCCAGAGCTCCAAATCCCCACATGTCTCGGAGAGAAAACATTCCCCCCCACCCCCCGCCACATCCCCCCAGATCTGTTCCCAGTGAATTTGACCTCTGACCTCTGGTTAGAGACCCTCTCGACAGAGGCAAGAGATGTTCTCCATCTGCTCTGTCAAAACCTCTCATCGTAAGAGAAAGACCTGCATTTATATAGCGCCTTTCACAGCCACCAGACGTCCCACAGCGCTTTACAGCCAATGAAGTACTTTTGGAGTGTAGTCGCTGTCGGAACGTGGGAAACGCGGCAGGCAATTTACGCACAGCAAGCTCCCACACACAGCAATGTGATAATGACCCAGACCATCTGTTTCTTTGTTCTGTTGATTGAGGGATAAATATTGGCCCCAGGACACCAGGGAGAACTCCCCTGCTCTTCTTCAAAATAGAGGCCGTGCGATCTTTTACGTCCACCCGAGAGCGCAGGCGGGGTCTCGGTTTAACGTCTTGGCCGAAAGATGGCATCTCCCACAGTGCGGCGCTCCCTCAGTATTGCCCCTCCGACAGTGCAGCACTCCCTCAGTACTGCCCCTCCGACAGTGCAGCACTCCCTCAGTACTGCCCCTCCCACAGTGCAGCACTCCCTCAGTACTGCCCCTCCCACAGTGCAGCACTCCCTCAGTACTGCCCCTCCCACAGTGCGGTACTCCCTCAGTACTGCCCCTCCGATAGTGCAGCACTCCCTCAGTACTGCCCCTCCGACAGTGCGGTGCTCCCTCAGTACTGCCCCTCCCACAGTGCGGTACTCCCTCAGTACTGCCCCTCCCACAGTGCAGCACTCCCTCAGTACTGCCCCTCCCACAGTGCGGTACTCCCTCAGTACTGCCCCTCCCACAGTGCAGCACTCCCTCATTACTGCCCCTCCCACAATGCAGCACTCCCTCAGTACTGCCCCTCCCACAGTGCGGTACCCCCTCAGTACTGCCCCTCCGATAGTGCAGCACTCCCTCAGTACTGCCCCTCCGACAGTGCGGTACTCCCTCAGTACTGCCCCTCCCACAGTGCGGCCCCTCTGACAGTGCAGCACTCCCTCAGTACTGCCCCTCCCACAGTGCGGTACTCCCTCAGTACTGCCCCTCCCACAGTGCGGTACTCCCTCAGTACTGCCCCTCCCACAGTGCAGCACTCCCTCAGTACTGTCCCTCCGACAGTGCCGCACTCCCTCAGTACTGCCCCTCCCACAGTGCGGTACTCCCTCAGTACTGCCCCTCCGACAGTGCAGCACTCCCTCAGTACTGCCCCTCCGACAGTGCAGCACTCCCTCAGTACTGCCCCTCCCACAGTGCGGTACTCCCTCAGTACTGCCCCTCCCACAGTGCAGTACTCCCTCAGTACTGCCCCTCCGACAGTGCAGCACTCCCTCAGTACTGCCCCTCCCACAGTGCGGTACTCCCTCAGTACTGCCCCTCCCACAGTGCGGTACTCCCTCAGTACTGCCCCTCCCACAGTGCAGCACTCCCTCAGTACTGCCCCTCCAACAGTGCAGCACTCCCTCAGTACTGCCCCTCCCACAGTGCGGCACTCCCTCAGTACTGCCCCTCCCACAGTGCGGTACTCCCTCAGTACTGCACTAGAGTGTCGGCCTAGATTTTTTTGTGCTCAAGTTTCTGGAGTGGGACCTTCTGAGGGGCCGTCTTTCAGGATGAGATGACCAAGCGAGGTCCCCGTCTGCCCTCTCAGGTGGAGCAGAAAAGTTCCCACGGCAGTGTCCCGGTGCCTAATATTTATCCCTCAAACAACATCACTAAAAAAACAAAATGATCTGGTCATTTACTGCTGGTTGTGGGAGCTTGCTGTGCACTTTCAGAAAGATTTCAAAGGCTCCTTTTGTGGGGGGAAGCGGTTTTTGCAAAGGCCACAATCTGCAATCTTGAAGTTCGGCTGCACTTTTATTAATCTTAAGTGTGCGAATTTCTCACCATCCTCTTCCTGACAAGACTTTAGCCTCGCAGTGACGTCAACAGTCTATAAACAGCTCTCTGTCTCGCTCTCTAACCTTCCTTTATACACCCCTCCCCCCCCACACACCTTCCACCAACCCGTCCCGACATTGTGAGGCCAAAGCCTTCCCTTTCAACCGACTCCTGCTTGACCTCCTGAGTGAGAGAGAGACAGAGTGCGAGAGATACTGAGAGAGACTGAGAGAGAGTGAGAGAGAGTGAGAGAGAGTGAGAGTGTGAGAGAGACAGAGTGAGAGAGACAGAGTGTGAGAGAGACAGAGTGTGAGAGAGACAGAGTGTGAGAGAGACAGAGTGTGAGAGAGACAGAGTGTGAGAGAGACAGAGTGTGAGAGAGACAGAGTGTGAGAGAGACAGAGTGTGAGAGAGACAGAGTGTGAGAGAGACAGAGTGTGAGAGAGACAGAGTGTGAGAGAGACAGAGTGTGAGAGAGACAGAGTGTGAGAGAGACAGAGTGTGAGAGAGACAGAGTGTGAGAGAGAATGAGTGTGAGAGAGAATGAGTGTGAGAGAGAATGAGTGTGAGAGAGAATGAGTGTGAGAGAGAATGAGTGTGAGAGAGAATGAGTGTGAGAGAGAATGAGTGTGAGAGAGAATGAGTGTGAGAGAGAATGAGTGTGAGAGAGAATGAGTGTGAGAGAGAATGAGTGAGAGAGAGAATGAGTGTGAGAGAGAATGAGTGTGAGAGAGAATGAGTGTGAGAGAGAATGAGTGTGAGAGAGAATGAGTGTGAGAGAGAATGAGTGTGAGAGAGAATGAGTGTGAGAGAGAATGAGTGTGAGAGAGAATGAGTGTGAGAGAGAATGAGTGTGAGAGAGAATGAGTGTGAGAGAGAATGAGTGTGAGAGAGAATGAGTGTGAGAGAGAATGAGTGTGAGAGAGAATGAGTGTGAGAGAGAATGAGTGTGAGAGAGAATGAGTGTGAGAGAGAATGAGTGTGAGAGAGAATGAGTGTGAGAGAGAATGAGTGTGAGAGAGAATGAGTGTGAGAGAGAATGAGTGTGAGAGAGAATGAGTGTGAGAGAGAATGAGTGTGAGAGAGAATGAGTGTGAGAGAGAATGAGTGTGAGAGAGAATGAGTGTGAGAGAGAATGAGTGTGAGAGAGAATGAGTGTGAGAGAGAATGAGTGTGAGAGAGAATGAGTGTGAGAGAGAATGAGTGTGAGAGAGAATGAGTGTGAGAGAGAATGAGTGTGAGAGAGAATGAGTGTGAGAGAGAATGAGTGTGAGAGAGAGTGAGAGAGAGTGAGAGAGAGTGAGAGAGAGTGAGAGAGAGTGAGAGAGAGTGAGTCAGAGTGCGAGAGAGTGAGTCAGAGTGCGAGAGAGTGAGTCAGAGTGCGAGAGAGTGAGTCAGAGTGCGAGAGAGTGAGTCAGAGTGCGAGAGAGTGAGTCAGAGTGCGAGAGAGTGAGTCAGAGTGCGAGAGAGTGAGTCAGAGTGCGAGAGAGTGAGTCAGAGTGCGAGAGAGTGAGTCAGAGTGCGAGAGAGTGAGTCAGAGTGCGAGAGAGTGAGTCAGAGTGCGAGAGAGTGAGTCAGAGTGCGAGAGAGTGAGTCAGAGTGCGAGAGAGTGAGTCAGAGTGCGAGAGAGTGAGTCAGAGTGCGAGAGAGTGAGTCAGAGTGCGAGAGAGTGAGTCAGAGTGCGAGAGAGTGAGTCAGAGTGCGAGAGAGTGAGTCAGAGTGCGAGAGAGTGAGTCAGAGTGCGAGAGAGTGAGTCAGAGTGCGAGAGAGTGAGTCAGAGTGCGAGAGAGTGAGTCAGAGTGCGAGAGAGTGAGTCAGAGTGCGAGAGAGTGAGTCAGAGTGCGAGAGAGTGAGTCAGAGTGCGAGAGAGTGAGTCAGAGTGCGAGAGAGTGAGTCAGAGTGCGAGAGAGTGAGTCAGAGTGCGAGAGAGTGAGTCAGAGTGCGAGAGAGTGAGTCAGAGTGCGAGAGAGTGAGTCAGAGTGCGAGAGAGTGAGTCAGAGTGCGAGAGAGTGAGTCAGAGTGCGAGAGAGTGAGTCAGAGTGCGAGAGAGTGAGTCAGAGTGCGAGAGAGTGAGTCAGAGTGCGAGAGAGTGAGTCAGAGTGCGAGAGAGTGAGTCAGAGTGCGAGAGAGTGAGTCAGAGTGCGAGAGAGTGAGTCAGAGTGCGAGAGAGTGAGTCAGAGTGCGAGAGAGTGAGTCAGAGTGCGAGAGAGTGAGTCAGAGTGCGAGAGAGTGAGTCAGAGTGCGAGAGAGTGAGTCAGAGTGCGAGAGAGTGAGTCAGAGTGCGAGAGAGTGAGTCAGAGTGCGAGAGAGTGAGTCAGAGTGCGAGAGAGTGAGTCAGAGTGCGAGAGAGTGAGTCAGAGTGCGAGAGAGTGAGTCAGAGTGCGAGAGAGTGAGTCAGAGTGCGAGAGAGTGAGTCAGAGTGCGAGAGAGTGAGTCAGAGTGCGAGAGAGTGAGTCAGAGTGCGAGAGAGTGAGTCAGAGTGCGAGAGAGTGAGTCAGAGTGCGAGAGAGTGAGTCAGAGTGCGAGAGAGTGAGTCAGAGTGCGAGAGAGTGAGTCAGAGTGCGAGAGAGTGAGTCAGAGTGAGAAACATAGAAACATAGAAAATAGGTGCAGGAGTAGGCCATTCGGCCCTTCGAGCCTGCACCAGCATTCAATAAGATCATGGCTGATCATTCCTTCAGTACCCCTTTCCTGCTTTCTCTCCATACCCCTTGATCCCTTTATCCGTAAGAGCCATATCAAACTTCCTCTTGAATATATCCAATGAACTGGCATCAACAACTCTCTGCGGCAGGGAATTCCACAGGTTAACAACTCTCTGAGTGAAGAAGTTTCTCCTCATCTCAGTCCTAAATGGCTCACCCCTTATCCTAAGACTGTGACCCCTGGTTCTGGACTTTCCCAACATCGGGAACATTCTTCCTGCATCTAACCTGTCCAGTCCCGTCAGGATCTTATATGTTTCTAAGAGATCCCCTCTCATCCTTTTAAACTCCAGTGTATAAAGGCCCAGTCGATCCAGTCTCTTCTCATATGTCAGTCCTGCCATCCCGGGAATCAGTCTGGTGAACCTTCGCTGCACTCCCTCAATAGCAAGAATGTCCTTCCTCAGATTAGGAGACCAAAACTGAACACTAAGGCCCTGTATAACTGTAGTAAAAACCTCCCTGCCCCTGTACTCAAATCCCCTAGCTATGAAGGCCAACATGCCATTTGCCTTCTTCACCACCTGCTGTACCTGCATGCCAATTTTCAATGACTGATGAACCATGACACCCAGGTCTCGTTGCACCTCCCCTTTTCCTAATCTGTCACCATTCAGATAATATTCTGCCTTCGTGTTTTTGCCCCCAAAGTGGATAATCTCACATTTATCCACATTATACTGCATCTGCCATGCGTATGCCCACTCACCGAACCTGTCCAAGTCACCCTGCAGCCTCTTAGCATCCTCACAGCTCACACCATCATCCAGCTTAGTGTCATCTGCAAACTTGGAGATATTACTCTCAATTCCTTCATCTAAATCATTGATGTATATTGTAAATAGCTGGGGTCCCAGCACTGAGCCCTGCGGCACTCCACTAGTCACTGCCTGCCATTCTGAAAAGGACCCGTTTATCCCGACTCTCTGCTTCCTGTCTGCCAACCAGTTCTCTATCCACCTCAGTACATTACCCCCAATACCATGTGCTTTAATTTTGCACACCAATCTCTTGTGTGGGACCTTGTCAAAAGCCTTTTGAAAATCCAAATACACCACATCCACTGGTTCTCCCTTGTCCACTCTACTAGTTACATCCTCAAAAAACTCTAGACGATTTGTCAAATATGATTTCCCTTTCATACATCCATGCTGAGAGTGAGTGAGTGAGTGAGTGAGTGAGTGAGTGAGTGAGTGAGTGAGTGAGTGAGTGAGTGAGTGAGTGAGTGAGTGAGTGAGAGAGAGTGAGAGTGAGAGAGTGAGAGAGAGTGAGAGAGTGAGAGAGTGAGAGAGAGTGAGTGTGAGAGAGAGAGAGAGAGAGTGAGAGAGTGAGAAAGAGTGAGAAAGAGTG
>NW_027254699.1:0-87500 GCF_044704955.1 Pristiophorus japonicus | reverse complement strand
GGAGGAGGTTACAGAGATAGGGAGGTTATAGGGCTGGAGGAGGTTACAGAGATAGGGAGGGGTGTAGGGGCTGGAGGAGGTTACAGAGATAGGGAGGGTTGTAGGGGCTGGAGGAGGTTACAGAGATAGGGAGGGGTGTCGGGGCTGGAGGAGGTTACAGAGATAGGGAGGGTTGTTGGGGCTGGAGGAGGTTACAGAGATAGGGAGGGGTATACGGACTGGGGGAGGTTACAGAGAGAGGGAGTGTTGTAGGGTCTGGAGGAGGTTACAGAGATAGGGAGGGGTGTAGGGGCTGGAGGAGGTTACAGAGATAGGGAGGGGTATACGGACTGGGGGAGGTTACAGAGAGAGGGAGGGGTGTAGAGGCTGGAGGAGGTTACAGAGATAGGGAGGGGTGTAGAGGCTGGAGGAGGTTACAGAGATTGGGAGGGTCCTAGGGGCTGGAGGAGGTTACAGAGAAATGAAAATGGAGGTTTGCCAGACCGGGAGTTTGGTCTCCGTGTTTAAGGAGGGATATGCTTGCAATTGAGGCAGTTCAGAGAAGGCTCACTTGGTTGATTCCAGTGAGCACAGGAGGGAGGTGATGCATGAATGGCACTTGGTGCGAGTTAGGATATATGGGTAGCAGGAGTCTTTACATAGGATTATACAGGATAAACAGGCCATTGGGCCCAACCAGTCCATGCCAGCGTTTATTCTCCACTCGAACCTCCTCCCTTCTTTCTTCATCTAAATCTATCGGCTAAACCCTCTGTATTCTCTTCTCCCCCATATACTTGTCCAACCTCCCCTTAAATGCATCGATACTATTCGCCTCAACCACTCCCTGTGGCAGCCAGTTCCACATTCTCACCTCTCTCTGGGCAAAGAAGTTTCTCCTGAATTCCCCATTGGATTTCTTGGTGACTATTGATGGCCTCTAGTTATGCTCTTCCCCACAAGTGGAAACATTCTCTCTGTGTCCACTCTATTAAAACCTGTCATCATTTTAAAGACCTCTATTAGGTCAGCCCTCAGCTGCTTTTGTTCAAGAGAACAGAGACCCAGCTCGTTCATCCTTTCCTGATCTGTGTACCCTCGCAGTTCTGGTATCGTCCTTGTAAATCTTCACTGCACCCTCTCGAGTGCCTCGATATCCTTTTTATAATACGGCGACCAGTACTCCAAGTGTAGTCAAACCCAGGTTCGAAACAGGTTTAGCATCACTTCCCAACTTTTCAATTCTATCCCTCTCGAAATAAACCCTCGTTCTCGGTTTGCCTTTTTTATGGCCTCGCCAACCTATGAGGCATCCAGTCTTGAGTGAGCTGAAGTTGATAGGAGGGTAAACTTGAGAAGAGATGAATATTTGCACGACCATGGGGAAGTCTTGCGACAGTTATACAGGGTATTGGTGAGGCCACACCTGGAATACTGCGTGTAGTTTTGGTTTCCATTTTTTCGAAAGGATACACTTGCTTTGGAGACAGTTCAGAGAAGGTTCACTAGGTTGATTCCGGAGATGAGAGGGTTGACTTATGAGGAAAGGTTGAGTAGGTTGGGCCTCTACTCATTGGAATTCAGAAGAATGAGAGGTGATCTTATCGAAATGTATAAGATTATGAGGGGGCTTGACAAGGTGGACGCAGAGAGGATGTTTCCACTGATGGGGGAGACTAGAACTAGAGGGCATAATCTTAGAATAAGGGGCCGCCCATTTAAAACTGAGATGAGAAGAAATTTCTTCTCTCAGAGGGTTGTAAATCTGTGGAATTCGCTGCCTCAGAGAGCTGTGGAAGCCGGGACATTGAATAAATTTAAGGCGGAGATAGACAGATTTTTGAGCGATAAGTGAATAAAGGGTTCTGGGGAGCGGGCGGGGAAGTGGAGCTGAGTCCATTATCGGATCAGCCATGATCTTATTGCATGGCGGAGCAGGCTCGAGGGGCCAAATGGCCGAATACTGCTCCTATTTCTTATGTTCTTATGTACTGCCCCTCCGACAGTGCGGCACTCCCTCAGTAACGCACCTCCGACAGTGCAGCACTCCCTCAGTACAGTCTCTCCAACAGTGTGGCACTCCCTCAGTACTGCCCCTTCCACCGTGTGGCACTCGCTCAGTACTGCCCCTCCGACAGTGCGGCACTCCCTCAGTACTGCCCCTCCGACAGTGCAGCACTCCCTCAGTACTGCCCCTTCCCCCGTGTGGCACTCCCTCAGTACTGCCCCTCCGACAGTGCAGCACTCCCTCAGTACAGCCTCTCCAACAGTGTGGCACTCCTTCAGTACTGCCCCTCCGACAGTGCGGCACTCACTCAGTACTGACCCTCCGACAGTGCAGCACTCCCTCAGTACTGCCCCTCCGACAGTGCGGCACTCGCTCAGTACTGACCCTCCGACAGTGCAGCACTCCCTCAGTACTGCCTCTTCCCCCGTGTGGCACTCCCTCAGTACTGCCCCTCCGACAGTGCAGCACTCCCTCAGTACTGCCCCTCCGACAGTGCAGCACTCCCTCAGCACTGCCCCTTCCCCCGTGTGGCACTCCCTCAGTACTGCCCCTCCGACAGTGCAGCACACCCTCAGTACTGCCCCTCCGACAGTGCGGCACTCCCTCAGTACTGCGCCTCCGACAGTGCAGCAATCCCTCAGTACTGCCCCTTCCCCTGTGTGGCACTCCCTCAGTACTGCCCCTCCGACAGTGCAGCACTCCCTCAGTACAGCCTCTCCAACAGTGTGGCACTCCCTCAGTACTGCCCCTCCGACAGTGCGGCACTCACTCAGTACTGACCCTCCGACAGTGCAGCACTCCCTCAGTACCGCCCCTCCGACAGTGCAGCACTCCCTCAGTACTGCCCCTTCCCCCGTGTGGCACTCCCTCAGTACTACCCCCCCCAACAGTGCAGCACTCCCTCAGTAACGCCCCTCCGACAGTGCAGCACTCCCTCAGTACAGCCTCTCCAACAGTGTGGCATTCCCTCAGTACTGCCCCTCCGACAGTGCAGCACTCCCTCATTACTGCCCCTCCGACAGTGCGGCACTCACTCAGTACTGACCCTCCGACAGTGCAGCACTCCCTCAGTACTGCCCCTCCCACAGTGCAGCACTCACTCAGTACCGCCCCTCCCTCAGTGCGGCGCTCCCTCAGTACTGCCCCTCCCACAGTGCAGCACTCCCTCAGTACTGCCCCTCCCACAGAGCAGCACTCCCTCAGTACTGCCCCTCCAACAGTGCGGCACTCACTCAGTACTGCCCATCCCACAGTGCGGCACTCCCTCAGTACTGCCCCTCCCACAGTGCGGCACTCACTCAGTACTGCCCATCCCACAGTGCGGCACTCCCTCAGTACTGCCCCTCCCACAGAGCAGCACTCCCTCAGTACTGCCCCTCCAACAGTGCGGCACTCACTCAGTACTGCCCTTCCCATAGTGCGGCACTCCCTCAGTATTGCCCCTCCGACAGTGCAGCACTCCCTCAGTACTGCCCCTCCCACTGTGCAGCACTCCCTCAGTACTGCCCCTCTCACAGTGCAGCACTTTCTCAGTACTGCCCCTCCAACAGTGCAGCACTCCCTCATTACTGCCCCTCCCACAGTGCAGCACTCCCTCATTACTGCCCCTCCCACAGTGCAGCGCTCCCTAAGTACTGCCCCTCCAACAGTGCAGCACTCACTCAGTACTGACCCTCCCACAGTGCAGCACTCCCTCAGTACTGCCCCTCCAACAGTGCAGCACTCCCTCAGTACTGATCCTCCGACAGTGCAGCACTCCCTCAGTACTGCCCCTCCGACAGTAGAGCGCTCCCTCAGTAACGCCCCTCCCACAGTGCAGTATCTCTCAGTACAGCCCCTCCGACAATGCAGCACTCCCTCAGTACTGCCCCTCCGACAGTGCAGCACTCCCTCAGTACTGCCCCTCCGACAGTGCAGCACTCCCTCAGTACTGCCCCTCCGACAGTGCAGCACTCCCTCAGTACTGCCCCTCCGACAGTGCAGCACTCCCTCAGTACTGCCCCGCCAACAGTGCAGCATTCCCTCAGTACTGCCCCTCCCACAGTGCGGCACTCCCTCAGTAACGCCCCTCCGACAGTGCAGCACTCCCTCAGTACTGCCCCTCCCACAGTGCAGCATTCCCTCAGTACTGCCCCTCCCACAGTGCAACGCTCCCTCAGTAACGCTCCTCCGACAGTGCAGCACTCCCTCAGTACTGAACCTCCGACAGTACGGCGCTCCCTCAGTGCTGCCCCTCCGACAGTGCAGCAGTCCCTCAATACTGCCACTCCGACAGTGCAGCACTCCCTCAAAACTGCCCCTCCGACAGTGCGGCACTCCCTCAGTACTGCCCCTCCTACAGTGTGGCACTCCCTCAGTACTGCACCTCCCACAGTGCAGCACTCCCTCAAAACTGCCCCTCCGACAGTGCAGCACTCCCTCAGTACTGCACCTCCCACAGTGCGGCACTCCCTCAAAACTGCCCCTCCGACAGTGCAGCACTCCCTCAGTACTGCACCTCCCACAGTGCGGCACTCCCTCAGTACTGCCCCTCCCACAGTGCAGCACTCCCTCATTACTGCCCCTCCGACAGTGCAGTTCTCCCTCAGTACTGCCCCTCCGACAGTGCAGCACTCCCTCAGTACTCCCCCTCGGACAGTGCAGCGCTCCCTCAGTGCTGCCCCTCCGACAGTGCAGCACTCCCTCAGTACTGCCCCTCCCACTGTGCAGCATTCCCTCAGTACTGCCCCTCTCACAGTGCAGCACTTCCTCAGTACTGCCCCTCCAACAGTGCAGCACTCACTCAGTACTGACCCTCCGACAGTGCAGCACTCCCTCAGTACTGCCCCTCCCACTGTGCAGCACTCCCTCAGTACTGCCCCTCTCACAGTGCAGCACTTCCTCAGTACTGCCCCTCCAACAGTGCAGCACTCACTCAGTACTGACCCTCCGACAGTGCAGCACTCCCTCAGTACTGCCCCTCCAACAGTGCAGCACTCCCTCAGTACTGCCCCTCCCACAGTGCAACGCTCCCTCAGTAACGCCCCTCCGACAGTGCAGCACTCCCTCAGTACTGAACCTCCGACAGTGCGGCGCTCCCTCAGTACTGCCCCTCCGACAGTGCAGCAGTCCCTCAGTACTGCCCCTCCTACAGTGTGGCACTCCCTCCGTACTGTACCTCCCACAGTGCAGCACTCCCTCAAAACTGCCCCTCCGACAGTGCAGCACTCCCTCAGTACTGCACCTCCCACAGTGCGGCACTCCCTCAAAACTGCCCCTCCGACAGTGCAGCACTCCCTCAGTACTGCACCTCCCACAGTGCGGCACTCCCTCAGTACTGCCCCTCCCACAGTGCAGCACTCCCTCAGTACTGCCCCTCCGACAGTGCAGCTCTCCCTCAGTACTGCCCCTCCGACAGTGCAGCACTCCCTCAGTGCTGCCCCTCCGACAGTGCAGCACTCCCTCAGTACTGTCCCTCCGACAGTGCGGCACTCCCTCAGTACTGCCCCCTCCGACAGTGCAGCACTCCCTCAGTACTGCCCCTCCCACAGTGCAGCACTCCCTCAGTACTGCCCCTCCCACAGTGACCCACTCCTGCTCCTATTTCTTATGTCCTTCTGAAAGACCAAGGTGGGGAGTGGGACCAATTGGATGGCTCTGTCAAAGGTGGGCCGAATGGCCCCCTTCCGCGCTGTGCGCGCCTGTGATTTTTAACTGCCGGTCCCCTTTCCGAAACGTACATGGTTAACAGACAAACCAGGCCGAACGATCCCTCTCTCCCGATGCTTGACGTGGTGCTGAAGTCTGGGATTAGGTTTCTGCCCTGTGTCTATATTTAATATTTAAAGTGCTGGGCTCGGGCCTGAACTCTCGGCGTCAGACGCGATCAGCACAGTCGAGTGCCTGCAGCTGGAGTTACACGGGCCGATCGATGGTTTACTAAACCTTCCAGTTCCTCAATCCCCACCTTCAGCTCCCCCCCTGCCCCCAGCGCCTCCCCTCCTGACGTTACCCTTATCGTGAATTGAATATTGGGAAGATGAAATCTGTCCCCTCGCCACTTGCTCCATCCCTCTCCCCAACTTCCGCCTGAGGCTTGGTGTCAGATTTGACCCTGAAATGCGCTTTCGACCGCATGTCCACGGCATAACTCAGACCGCCTATTTCCACCTCGGTAACATCGCCCGTCTCTGCTCCCGCCTCAGCTCATCCGCTGCTGAAGCCCTCATCCGTGCCTTGCTTACCCCCAGACTTGACCATTCCAACGCTGGCCTCCCACATTCTACCCGACGTAAACTAGAGGTGATCCAAAACTCGACTGCCCCCGTGTCCTAACTCGCACCAAGTCCCGCTCACCCATCAACCCCCTGTGCTCACTGCCCCGTGTCCTAACTCGCACCAAGTCCCGCTCACCCATCACCCCCTGTGCTCACTGACCCGTGTCCTAACTCGCACCAAGTCCCGCTCACCCATCACCCCCTGTGCTCGCTGACCCCGTGTCCTAACTCGCACCAAGTCCCACTCACCCATCACCCCCTGTGCTCACTGACCCGTGTCCTAACTCGCACCAAGTCCCGCTCACCCATCACCCCCTGTGCTCACTGACCCGTGTCCTAACTCGCACCAAGTCCCGCTCACCCATCGCCCCCTGTGCTCACTGCCCCGTGTCCTAACTCGCACCAAGTCCCGCTCACCCATCACCCCCTGTGCTCACTGCCCCGTGTCCTAACTCGCACCAAGTCCCGCTCACCCATCACCCCCTGTGCTCACTGCCCCGTGTCCTAACTCGCACCAAGTCCCGCTCACCCATCACCCCCTGTGCTCACTGCCCCGTGTCCTAACTCGCACCGAGTCCCGCTCACCCATCACCACCCTGTGCTCACTGCCCCGTGTCCTAACTCGCACCAAGTCCCGCTCACCCATCACCCCCTGTGCTCACTGCCCCCGTGTCCTAACTCGCACCAAGTCCCGCTCACCCATCACCCCCTGTGCTCGCTGCCCCGTGTCCTAACTCACACCAAGTCCCGCTCACCCATCACCCCCTGTGCTCGCTGCCCCCGTGTCCTAACTCGCACCAAGTCCCGCTCACCCATCACCCCCTGTGCTCACTGACCCCGTGTCCTAACTCACACCAAGTCCCACTCACCCATCACCCCCCTGTGCTCACTGACCCCGTGTCCTAACTCACACCAAGTCCCGCTCACCCATCACCCCCTGTGCTCGCTGCCCCGTGTCCTAACTCGCACCAAGTCCCGCTCACCCATCACCCCCTGTGCTCGCTGCCCCGTGTCCTAACTTGCACCGAGTCCCGCTCACCCATCACCCTTGTGCTTACTGCCCCGTGTCCTAACTCGCACCAAGTCCCGCTCACCCATCACCCCCTGTGCTCACTGCCCCGTGTCCTAACTCGCACCAAGTCCCACTCACCCATCACCCCCTGTGCTCACTGACCCCGTGTCCTAACTCGCACCAAGTCCCGCTCACCCATCACCCCCTGTGCTCACTGCCCCGTGTCCTAACTCGCACCAAGTCCCGCTCATCCATCACCCCCTATGCTCACTGCCCCGTGTCCTAACTCGCACCAAGTCCCACTCACCCATCACCCCCTGTGCTCACTGACCCCGTGTCCTAACTCGCACCGAGTCCCGCTCACCCATCACCCCCTGTGCTCGCCGACCTACATTGGCTCCCGGTTAAGCAACGCCTCGATTTCAAAATTCTCCATCCTTGTTTACAAATCCCTCCATGGCCCTCGCCCCTCCCTATCTCTGCAATCTCCTCCAGCCCCACAACCCCCCCGAGATGTCCGCGCTCCTCAAATTCTGCCCTTTTGACCATCCCTGATTATAATCGCTCCACCATCGGTGTCCGGCCCTTCAGCTGCCTGGGCCCCGAGCTCTGGAACTCCCTCCCTAAACCTCTCCACCTCTCTTTCCTCCTCAAGGCGCTCCTTAAAACCTACCTCTTTGACCCAGCTTTTGGTCACCTGGGCTAATTTCTACTTATGCGGCTTGGTATCAAATTTTTTGCCTCATAACACTCCTGTGAAGCGGCTTGGGACGTTTCACTACGTTAAAGGTGCTATATAAATTCAAGTTGTTGTTCAATTATCATCGTCATCATAGCCAGTCCCTCGGAATCGAGGAAGACTTGCTCCCACTCTAAAAGTGAGTCCTTAGGTGACTGAACAGCCCAATACGAGAACCACAGTCCCTGTCACAGGTGGGACAGATAGACGTTGTGGGTAAGGGAGGGGGGGACTGGTTTGCCGCACGCTCCTTCCGCTGCCTGCGCTTGGTTTCTGCATGCTCTCGGCGACGAGACTCGAGGTGCTCAGCGCCCTCCCGGATGCACTTCCTCCACTTAGGGCGGTCTTTGGCCAGGGACTCCCAGGTGTCAGTGGGGATGTTGCACTTTATCAGGGAGGCTTTGAGGGTGTCCCTGTAACGTTTCCTCTGCCCACCTTTGGCTCGTTTGCCGTGACGGAGCTCCGAGTAGAGCGCTTGCTTTGGGAGTCCCGTGTCAGGCATGCGGACAATGTGGCCTGCCCAGCGGAGCTGGTCGAGTGTGGTCAGTGCTTCAATGCTGGGGATGTTGGCCTGGTCGAGGACGCTAACGTTGGTGCGTCTGTCCTCCCAGGGGATTTGCAGGATCTTGCGGAGACATCGTTGGTGGTATTTCTCCAGCGACTTGAGCTGTCTGCTGTACATGGCCCACGTCTCTGAGCCATACAAGTCCGACTGCGGCAACTACAGAGGAATCTCCCTGTTATCAGTCATCGCTAGAGTCCTCCTCAACCGTCTTCTCCCTGTGTCTGAGGAGCTCCTCCCGGAGTCACAGTGTGGATTTCATCCGCTACGGGGCACAACGGACATGATTTTTGCAGCGTGACAGCTGCAGGAAAAATACAGGCGTGTTCAGTGGGCATAACCTGACACACACACACACACACACTGACTGTTGACCAGGTCTGATTTTATTCCCCATTCCCCCCGCCCCCTCCTCTCCCTGCCTTCCTCCCTTGTGCTGGGGAACTGGTAGTCAGGGCTTCCACATCTCCGATAGGCCGAGGTTGGCTAACTCAGCACAGGCCGGGGATGGAGCCTGTGACTTTCCTGCTGTGTGTGAGTGTGTGTGTGTGTGTGTGTGTGTGTGATGTGGGCGTCGCTGGCAAGGCCCAGTATTTATTGCCCGTCCCGAATCGCCCTTGAGAAGGTGGGAGGGTAGTGAACCACATTCTTGAACCGCTGCAGTCCGTGTGCTGACGTTGACCCCACAGTGCTGACAATGTCACGGAGGTTTCGGTACAACTGAGGGGCTGGCCAGGCCATTTCAGAGGGGCACTTAAGAGCCAACCATATTGCTGTGGGTCTGGAGTCACATATAGAAAACTTACAGCACGGCAGGAGGCCATTTCGGCCCATCGTGTCCGCGCCGGCCGACCAAGAGCTACCCAGCCTAATCCCACTTTCCAGCTCTCGGTCCGTAGCCCTGTAGGTTACAGCACTCCAAGTACTTTGTAAATGTGGTGAGGGTTTCTGCCTCTAGCACCCTTTCAGGCAGTGAGTTCCAGACCCCCACCACCCTCTGGGTGAAGACATTTCCCCTCAAATCCCCTCTAAACCTCCCCCCAATTACTTTAAATCTATGCCCCCTGGTTGTTGACCCCTCTGCAAAGGGAAGCAGGTCCTTCCTATCCACTCTATCCAGGCCCCTCATCATTTTATACACCTCAATCAGCCTCCTCTGTTCCAAAGAAAACAGACCCAGCCTATCCAATCTTTCCTCATCGCTAAAATTCTCCAGTCCAGGCAACATCCTCGTAAATCTCCTCTGTACCCTCTCCAGTGCAATCACATCCTTCCTGTAATGTGGTGACCAGAACTGCACGCAGTACTCCAGCTGTGGTCCAACCAGTGTTTTATACAGTTCAAGCGTAACCACCCCCCCCCCTGCTCTTGTATTCTATACCTCGACTAATAAAGGCAAGTATTCCGTATGCCTCATTAACCACCTTATCTACCTGTCCTGCTACCTTCAGGGATCTGTGGACATGCACTCCACATTTAGAAAGTACTTGGATGTACACTTGAAGTGCCATAACCGACAGGGCTACGGACCAAGAGCTGGAAAGTGGGATTAGGCCGGGTAGCTCTTTTCCGCCCGGTTCAGACACGATGGGCCAAAATGGCCTCGTTCCGTGCTGTAAATTTCTGTGATTCATTTATTGCCCATCCCTAATTGCCCCTTGAGAAGGTGGTGGCGAGCCGCCTTCTTGAACCGCTGCAGTCCGTGTGGTGAAGGTGCTCCCACAGTGCTGTGAGGGAGGGAGTTCCAGGATTGTGACCCAGCGACGACGAAGGAACGACCGATATATTTCCAAGTCAGGATGGTGTGTGACTCGGAGGGGAACGTGGGGCTGGTGGTGTTCCCATGCGCCCGCTGCGCTTGGCAAAAACAATCGAGCGGGCTGCTTTGTCCTGGATGGGTGTCGAGCTTCTTGAGTGTTGTTGGAGCTGCACTCATCGAGGCAAGTGGAGAGTATTCCATCACACTCCTGGCTTGTGCCTTGTAGATGGTGGAAAGGCTTTGGGGAGTCAGGAGGTGAGACACTGGCCGTAGAATACCCAGCCTCTGACCGGCTCTTGTTACCACAGTATTTATGTGGCTGGTCCAGTTAAGTTTCTGGTCAATGGTGACCCCCAGGATGTTGATGGTAGGGGATTCGGCGATGGTAATGCCATTGAATGTCAAGCAGCGGTGGTCACTCTTGCTTGTTGGAGATAGTCATTGCCTGGCACTTTTGTGTCGTGAATGTTACTTGCCACTTTTCAGCCCAAGCCTGAATGTTGTCCAGGTCTTGCTGTATGTGGGCATGAACTGCTCCATTATCTGAGTAGTTGCGAATGGAACTGAACACTGTGCAGTCATCAGTGAACAGCCCCACTTCTGACATTATGATGGAAGGAAGGTCATTGATGAAGCAACTGAAGATGGTTGGGCCGAGGACACTGCCCCTGAGGAGCTCCTGGGGCTGTGATGATTGACCTCCAACCACCACAACCATCTTCCTTTGTGCTAGCTGTTGTGTATGGAGAAAGAGTCATACTGAACACTGTGAGCTCAAAGTAAAGTGTGACCGTAGTCTTTTATTGCAGGTCTCACCAGCCTACGAGGCCTCCTGAAGTACAGGTGCTCCCAAGGGATTATGGGATCCCTTGGGGCTCCAGGGGATGAGCCCTCTGGTGGCTGTACAGAGTAAATACAAGTCCACATATGTAACACTCGGTATGACTCCAGCCAGTGGAGGGTTTTCCCCCTGATTCCCATTGACTTCAGTTTTACGAGGGCTCCTTGATGCCACACTCGGTCGAGGGCAGTCACTCCCATCTCACCTCTGGAATTCAAGGGCCCGTAATTTCCCTGTTGTGCGACTGTTGTGCGATTCCCGTTGTTCGAGTCTCCGGGGCGGGGAGGGGAACTGAGATTAATGTGCAAAGTTAAAGCACATGGGATTGGGGGTAGTGTGCTGACGTGGATTGAGAACTGGTTGTCAGACAGGAAGCAGAGGAGTAAATGGGTACTTTTCGGAATGGCAGGCAGTGACTAGTGGGGTACCGCAAGGTTCTGTGCTGGGGCCCCAGCTGTTTACATTGTACATTAATGATTTAGACGAGAGGATTAAATGTAGTATCTCCAAATTTGCGGATGACACTAAGTTGGGTGGCAGTGTGAGCTGCGAGGAGGATGCTATGAGGCTGCAGAGTGACTTGGATAGGTTAGGTGAGTGGGCAAATGCGTGGCAGATGAAGTATAATGTGGATAAATGTGAGGTTATCCACTTTGGTGGTAAAAACAGAGAGACAGACTATTATCTGAATGGTGACAGATTAGGAAAAGGGGAGGTGCAAAGAGACCTGGGTGTCATGGTACATCAGTCATTGAAGGTTAGCATGCAGGTACAGCAAGCAGTTAAGAAAGCAAATGGCATGTTGGCCTTCATAGCGAGGGGATTTGAGTACAGGGGCAGGGAGGTGTTGCTACAGTTGTACAGGGCCTTGGTGAGGCCACACCTGGAGTATTGTGTACAGTTTCGGTCTCCTAACCTGAGGAAGGACATTCTTGCTATTGAGGGAGTGCAGCGAAGGTTCACCAGACTGATTCCCGGGATGGCGGGACTGACCTATCAAGAAAGACTGGATCAACTGGGCCTGTATTCACTGGAGTTCAGAAGAATGAGAGGGGACCTCATAGAAACGTTTCAAATTCTGACGGGTTTAGACAGGTTAGATGCAGGAAGAATGTTCCCAATGTTGGAGAAGTCCAGAACCAGGGTTCACAGTCTGAGGATAAGGGGTAAGCCATTTAGGACCGAGATGAGGAGAAACTACTTCACCCAGAGAGTGGTGAACCTGTGGAATTCTCTACCACAGAAAGTTGTTGAGGTCAATTCACTAAATATATTCAAAAAGGAGTTAGATGAAGTCCTTACTACTCGGGGGATCAAGGGGTATGGTGAGAAAGCAGGAATGGGGTACTGAAGTTGCATGTTCAGCCATGAACTCATTGAATGGCGGTGCAGGCTAGAAGGGCCGAATGTCCTACATCCTGCACCTATTTTCTATGTTTCTATGTTTCTAAGTTTCTATGACACGATGGCGCCTTACTCCGCGAGAAGCGCCGCGGCCCGTCGCGAAACCGGCGATAACATCACCGCCTCACAGGAGGCAAACCGGGCCGCCATTTTGTCGCGGCGAACCAGACACCGCCCCAACAGGAAGCGGAGCGCGCGACGTTCCGCTCCACTTCCTGTGATGGGACGGGAAGCCCGATTTCGCTTCTGGGCCGGGACTTGCGTGCTGGGCGTACAATGCCCGGCCCAGGAAAGGGTGACTGACCCCAACCGGGGCCAAGGCTAATTTTCAGCCACGACGCTTTGGTTCCGTGTTTGGACCAAGGCTGTAATGAGGTCTGGTGCCGAGCGCTCCTGGCGGATCCTAAACTGAGCATCGGTGAGCGGGTTATTGGTGGGCAAGTGCCGCTTGACAGCACTGTCGATGACACCTTCCATCACTTTGCTGTTATTTGAGAGCAGACTGATGGGGCGGTAATTGACTGGATTGGGTATTCTGTGGCCGTGCTCCCTCAGTACTGCCCCTCCGACAACACTGCACTGCACTCTCGGAGGGGCAGTACTGAGGGAGTGCTGCACTGTCGGAGGGACAGTACTGAGGGAGTGCTGCACTGTCGGAGGGGCAGTACTGAGGGAGTGCTGCACTGTCGGAGGGACAGTACTGAGGGAGTGCTGCACTCTCGGAGGGGCAGTACTGAGGGAGTGCTGCACTGTCAGAGGGGCAGTACTGAGGGAGTGCTGCACTGTCAGAGGGGCAGTACTGAGGGAGTGCTGCACTGTCAGAGGGGCAGTACTGAGGGAGTGCTGCACTGTGGGAGGGGCAGTACTGAGGGAGCGCTGCACTGTGGGAGGGGCAGTACTGAGGGAGTGCTGCACTGTGGGAGGGGCAGTACTGAGGGAGTGCTGCACTGTGGGAGGGGCAGTACTGAGGGAGTGCTGCACTGTGGGAGGGGAAGTACTGAGGGAGTGCTGCACTGTGGGAGGGTCAGTACTGAGGGAGTGCTGCACTGTGGGAGGGGCAGTACTGAGGGAGTGCTGCACTGTCGGAGGGGCAGTACTGAGGGAGTGCTGCACTGTGGGAGGATCCGTCTGTCGGATGAGACATTAAAACCAAGTCCCAGTCTGCTCTCTCTGGATGTAAAAGATCCCACACCCGGCAATGGAAGCAGTGTTGTGGGGAGGGTGAGGGTCAGAGCGGCGGTGACATAATTGTGCCTCTGCTTTCAAGGGGACAGAGAATCGGCGATTATTGTGCATCGGCCCACTGGGCCACCAGGAAGGGGTCTCGGCCGGGACAGCGGCCTGGCACCCAAGAGAGGGGCTGCCTGTTGGCCAAACCCGGGGGGCCACAATAGTCCGGCCCACATGGAAGTCGGCTGGCAAAAAATAAAATGGCAACCACAGCAGACTAGTCCCACACATGGAAAGCAAGGTGCACGACAGAAAAGCTGTCGGGGGCAGCGCTGGGCAAGGATTTGATAGTTCGGCCTGAACTTGGGCAGAGGTGGGGGGTTCTCGACGGTGCGGCTGATGATGACGCACTTACGGCTGCTCAGCAGAGGCTGGCTGCAAGCGGGGGCCGACAGAATAACACCATTGCTGAATTTGGCGGTGAGCGGCCATTCGACTAGTAATCGCCGTTCATTGGTTGCCACCGCAGTACTGCCCCTCCGAAAGTGCACCACTCCCTCAGCACTGCCCCTCCCACAGTTCTGGTCCCCATATCACACTGGGAGTGACTGTGTACAGTTCTGGTCCCCATATCACACTGGGAGTTACTGTGTACAGTTCTGGTCTCCATATCACACTGGGAGTTACTGTGTACAGTTCTGGTCACCATATCACACTGGGAGTTACTGTGTACAGTTCTGGTCACCATATCACACTGGGAGTTACTGTGTACAGTTCTGGTCACCATATCACACTGGGAGTTACTGTGTACAGTTCTGCTCTCCATATCACACTGGGAGTTACTGTGTACAGTCCTACTCTCCATATCACACTGGGAGTTACTGTGTACAGTTCTGGTCTCCATATCACACTGGGAGTTACCGTGTACAGTTCTGGTCTCTATATCACAGTGGGAGTTACTGTGTACAGTTCTGGTCACCATATCACACTGGGAGTTACTGTGTACAGTCCTACTCTCCATATCACACTGGGAGTTACTGTGTACAGTTCTACTCTCCATATCACACTGGGAGTTACTGTGTACAGTTCTGGTCTCCATATCACACTGGGAGTTACTGTGTACAGTTCTGGTCTCCATATCACACTGGGAGTTACTGTGTACAGTTCTGGTCTCCATATCACACTGGGAGTTACTGTGTACAGTTCTGGTCTCCATATCACACTGGGAGTTACTGTGTACAGTCCTACTCTCCATATCACACTGGGAGTTACTGTGTACAGTTCTGGTCTCCATATCACACTGGGAGTTACTGTGTACAGTTCTGGTCTCCATATCACACTGGGAGTTACTGTGTACAGTCCTACTCTCCATATCACACTGGGAGTTACTGTGTACAGTTCTGGTCTCCATATCACACTGGGAGTTACTGTGTACAGTTCTGGTCTCCATATCACACTGGGAGTTACTGTGTACAGTCCTACTCTCCATATCACACTGGGAGTTACTGTGTACAGTTCTGGTCTCCATATCACACTGGGAGTTACTGTGTACAGTTCTACTCTCCATATCACACTGGGAGTTACTGTGTATAGTTCTGGTCTCTATATCACACTGGGAGTTACTGTGTACAGTTCTGGTCTCCATATCACACTGGGAGTTACTGTGTACAGTTCTGGTCACCATATCACACTGGGAGTTACTGTGTACAGTTCTGGTCTCCATATCACACTGGGAGTTACTGTGTACAGTTCCGGTCTCCATATCACACTCGGAGTTATTGTGTACAGTCCTACTCTCCATATCACACTGGGAGTTACTGTGTACAGTCCTACTCTCCATATCACACTGGGAGTTACTGTGTACAGTTCTGGTCTCCATATCACACTGGGAGTTACTGTGTACAGTCCTAATCTCCATATCACACTGGGAGTTACTGTGTACAGTTCTGGTCTCCATATCACACTGGGAGTTACTGTGTACAGTTTTGATCCCCATATCACACTGGGAGTTACTGTGTACAGTTCTGGTCACCATATCACACTGGGAGTTACTGTGTACAGTCCTACTCTCCATATCACACTGGGAGTTACTGTGTACAGTTCTGGTCTCCATATCACAGTGGGAGTTACTGTGTACAGTTCTGGTCTCCATATCACACTGGGAGTTACTGTGTACAGTTCTGGTCTCCATATCACACTGGGAGTTACTGTGTACAGTTCTGGTCTCCATATCACACTGGGAGTTACTGTGTACAGTTCTGGTCACCATATCACACTGGGAGTTACTGTGTACAGTTCTGGTCTCCATATCACACTGGGAGTTACTGTGTACAGTCCTACTCTCCATATCACACTGGGAGTTACTGTGTACAGTTCTGGTCTCCATATCACACTGGGAGTTACTGTGTACAGTTCTGGTCACCATATCACACTGGGAGTTACTGTGTACAGTTCTGGTCTCCATATCACACTGGGAGTTACTGTGTACAGTCCTACTCTCCATATCACACTGGGAGTTACTGTGTACAGTTCTGGTCTCCATATCACACTGGGAGTTACTGTGTACAGTTCTGGTCTCCATATCACACTGGGAGTTACTGTGTACAGTTCTGGTCTCCATATCACACTGGGAGTTACTGTGTACAGTTCTGGTCACCATATCACACTGGAAGTTACTGTGTACAGTTCTGGTCTCCATATCACACTGGGAGTTACTGTGTACAGTTCCGGTCTCCATATCACACTGGGAGTTACTGTGTACAGTTCTGGTCTCCATATCACACTGGGAGTTACTGTGTACAGTCCTACTCTCCATATCACACTGGGAGTTACTGTGTACAGTTCTGCTCTCCATATCACACTGGGAGTTACTGTGTACAGTCCTACTCTCCATATCACACTGGGAGTTACTGTGTACAGTTCTGGTCTCCATATCACACTGGGAGTTACTGTGTACAGTTCTGGTCTCCATATCACACTGGGAGTTACTGTGTACAGTCCTACTCTCCATATCACACTGGGAGTCACTGTGTACAGTTCTGGTCTCCATATCACACTGGGAGTTACTGTGTACAGTTCTGCTCTCCATATCACACTGGGAGTTACTGTGTACAGTCCTACTCTCCATATCACACTGGGAGTTACTGTGTACAGTTCTGGTCTCCATATCACACTGGGAGTTACTGTGTACAGTTCTGGTCTCCATATCACACTGGGAGTTACTGTGTACAGTTCTGCTCTCCATATCACACTGGGAGTTACTGTGTACAGTCCTACTCTCCATATCACACTGGGAGTTACTGTGTACAGTTCTGGTCCCCATATCACACTGGGAGTTACTGTGTACAGTCCAACTCTCCATATCACACTGGGAGTTACTGTGTACAGTTCTGCTCTCCATATCACACTGGGAGTTACTGTGTACAGTTCTGGTCTCCATATCACACTGGGAGTTACTGTGTACAGTCCTACTCTCCATATCACACTGGGAGTTACTGTGTACAGTCCTACTCTCCATATCACACTGGGAGTTACTGTGTACAGTTCTGGTCTCCATATCACACTGGGAGTTACTGTGTACAGTCCTACTCTCCATATCACACTGGGAGTTACTGTGTACAGTTCTGGTCTCCATATCACACTGGGAGTTACTGTGTACAGTTCTGGTCACCATATCACACTGGGAGTTACTGTGTACAGTTCTGGTCTCCATATCACACTGGGAATTACTGTGTACAGTTCTGGTCTCCATATCACACTGGGAGTTACTGTGGACAGTTCTGCTCTCCATATCACACTGGGAGTTACTGTGTACAGTTCTGGTCTCCATATCACACTGGGAGTTACTGTGTACAGTTCTGGTCACCATATCACACTGGGAGTTACTGTGTACAGTTCTGGTCTCCATATCACACTGGGAGTTACTGTGTACAGTTCTGGTCCCCATATCACACTGGGAGTTACTGTGTACAGTTCTGGTCTCCATATCACACTGGGAGTTACTGTGTACAGTCCTACTCTCCATATCACACTGGGAGTTACTGTGTACAGTCCTACTCTCCATATCACACTGGGAGTTACTGTGTACAGTTCTGGTCTCCATATCACACTGGGAGTTACTGTGTACAGTCCTACTCTCCATATCACACTGGGAGTTACTGTGTACAGTTCTGGTCTCCATATCACACTGGGAGTTACTGTGTACAGTTCTGGTCACCATATCACACTGGGAGTTACTGTGTACAGTTCTGGTCTC
Organism: Pristiophorus japonicus; assembly: GCF_044704955.1. Taxonomy (NCBI): domain Eukaryota; kingdom Metazoa; phylum Chordata; class Chondrichthyes; family Pristiophoridae; genus Pristiophorus; species Pristiophorus japonicus. Next base: position 69,515 of record NW_027254699.1, on the reverse strand, counting down.
CATATCACACTGGGAGTTACTGTGTACAGTTCTGGTCTCCATATCACACTGGGAGTTACTGTGGACAGTTCTGCTCTCCATATCACACTGGGAGTTACTGTGTACAGTTCTGGTCTCCATATCACACTGGGAGTTACTGTGTACAGTTCTGGTCACCATATCACACTGGGAGTTACTGTGTACAGTTCTGGTCTCCATATCACACTGGGAGTTACTGTGTACAGTTCTGGTCCCCATATCACACTGGGAGTTACTGTGTACAGTTCTGGTCTCCATATCACACTGGGAGTTACTGTGTACAGTCCTACTCTCCATATCACACTGGGAGTTACTGTGTACAGTTCTGGTCTCCATATCACAGTGGGAGTTACTGTGTACAGTTCTGGTCTCCATATCACACTGGGAGTTACTGTGTACAGTTCTGGTCTCCATATCACACTGGGAGTTACTGTGTACAGTTCTGGTCTCCATATCACACTGGGAGTTACTGTGTACAGTTCTGGTCTCCATATCACACTGGGAGTTACTGTGTACAGTTCTGGTCTCCATAGCACACTGGGAGTTACTGTGTACAGTTCTGGTCTCCATATCACACTGGGAGTTACTGTGTACAGTCCGACTCTCCATATCACACTGGGAGTTACTGTGTACAGTCCTACTCTCCATATCACACTGGGAGTTACTGTGTACAGTTCTGGTCTCCATATCACACTGGGAGTTACTGTGTACAGTCCTACTCTCCATATCACACTGGGAGTTACTGTGTACAGTTCTGGTCTCCATATCACACTGGGAGTTACTGTGTACAGTTCTGGTCTCCATATCACACTGGGAGTTACTATGTACAGTTCTGGTCACCATATCACACTGGGAGTTACTGTGTACAGTTCTGGTCTCCATATCACACTGGGAGTTACTGTGTACAGTTCTGGTCCCAATATCACACTGGGAGTTACTGTGTACAGTTCTGGTCTCCATATCACACTGGGAGTTACTGTGTACAGTTCTGGTCTCCATATCACACTGGGAGTTACTGTGTACAGTTCTGGTCCCCATATCACACTGGGAGTTACTGTGTACAGTTCTGGTCTCCATATCACACTGGGAGTTACTGTGTACAGTTCTGGTCTCCATATCACACTGGGAGTTACTGTGTACAGTTCTGGTCTCCATATCACACTGGGAGTTACTGTGTACAGTTCTGGTCCCCATATCACACTGGGAGTTACTGTGTACAGTTCTGCACTCCATATCACACTGCGAGTTACTGTGTACAGTTCTGGTCTCCATATCCCACTTGGAGTTACTGTGTACAGTTCTGGTCTCCATATCACACTGGGAGTTACTGTGTACAGTTCTGGTGTCCATATCACACTGGGAGTTACTGTGCACAGTTCTGGTCTCCATATCACACTGGGAGTTACTGTGTGCAGTTCTGGTCTCCCTATCACACTGGGAGTTACTGTGTACAGTTCTGGTCTCCATATCACACTGGGAGTTACTGTGTACAGTTCTGGTCTCCATATCACACTGGGAGTTACTGTGTACAGTTCTGGTCTCCATATCACACTGGGAGTTACTGTGTACAGTTCTGGTCTCCATATCACACTGGGAGTTACTGTGTACAGTTCTGGTCACCATATCAGACTGGGAGTTACTGTGTACAGTTCTGGTCTCCATATCACACTGGGAGTTACTGTGTACAGTCCTACTCTCCATATCACACTGGGAGTTACTGTGTACAGTTCTGCTCTCCATATCACACTGGGAGTTACTGTGTACAGTTCTGGTCTCCATATCACACTGGGAGTTACTGTGTACAGTTCTGGTCTCCATATCACACTGGGAGTTACTGTGTCCAGTTCTGGTCTCCATATCACACTGGGAGTTACTGTGTACAGTTCTGGTCTCCATATCACACTGGGAATTACTGTGTACAGTTCTGGTCTCCATATCACACTGGGAGTTATTGTGTACAATTCTAGTCTCTATATCACACTGGGAGTTACTGTGTACAGTTCTGGTCTCCATATCACACTGGGAGTTACTGTGTACAGTTCTGGTCTCCATATCACACTGGGAGTTACTGTGTACAGTTCTGGTCTCCATATCACACTGGGAGTTACTGTATAGAGTTCTGGTCTCCATATCACACTGGGAGTTACTGTGTACAGTTCTGGTCTCCATATCACACTGGGAGTTACTGTGTAGAGTTCTGGTCACCATATCACACTGGGAGTTACTGTGTACAGTTCTGGTCTCCATATCACACTGGGAGTTACTGTGTACAGTTCTGGTCTCCATATCACACTGGGAGTTACTGTGTACAGTTCTGGTCTCCATATCACACTGGGAGTTACTGTGTACAGTTCTGCTCTCCATATCACACTGGGAGTTACTGTGTACAGTTCTGGTCTCCATATCACACTGGGAGTTACTGTGTACAGTTCTGGTCCCCATATTACACTGGGAGTTACTGTGTACAGTTCTGGTCTCCATATCACACTGGGAGTTACTGTGTACAGTTCTGGTCTCCATATCACACTGGGAGTTACTGTGTACAGTTCTGGTCTCCATATCACACTGGGAGTTACTGTGTACAGTTCTGGTCCCCATATCACACTGGGAGTTACTGTGTACAGTTCTGCACTCCATATCACACTGCGAGTTACTGTGTACAGTTCTGGTCTCCATATCCCACTTGGAGTTACTGTGTACAGTTCTGGTCTCCATATCACACTGGGAGTTACTGTGTACAGTTCTGGTGTCCATATCACACTGGGAGTTACTGTGCACAGTTCTGGTCTCCATATCACACTGGGAGTTACTGTGTACAGTTCTGGTCTCCCTATCACACTGGGAGTTACTGTGTACAGTTCTGGTCTCCATATCACACTGGGAGTTACTGTGTACAGTTCTGGTCTCCATATCACACTGGGAGTTACTGTGTACAGTTCTGGTCTCCATATCACACTGGGAGTTACTGTGTACAGTTCTGGTCTCCATATCACACTGGGAGTTACTGTGTACAGTTCTGGTCACCATATCAGACTGGGAGTTACTGTGTACAGTTCTGGTGTCCATATCACACTGGGAGTTACTGTGTACAGTTCTGGTCTCCATAACACACTGGGAGTTACTGTGTACAGTTCTGGTCTCCATATCACACTGGGAGTTAATGTGTACAGTTCTGGTCTCCATATCACACTGGGAGTTAATGTGTACAGTTCTGGTCTCCATATCACAGTGGGAGTTACTGTGTACAGTTCTGGTCTCCATATCACACTGGGAGTTACTGTGTACAGTTCTGGTCTCCATATCACACTGGGAGTTACTGTGTACAGTTCTGGTCTCCATATCACACTGGGAGTTACTGTGTACAGTTCTGGTCTCCATATCACACTGGGAGTTACTGTGTACAGTTCTGGTCTCCATAGCACACTGGGAGTTACTGTGTACAGTTCTGGTCTCCATATCACACTGGGAGTTACTGTGTACAGTCCGACTCTCCATATCACACTGGGAGTTACTGTGTACAGTCCTACTCTCCATATCACACTGGGAGTTACTGTGTACAGTTCTGGTCTCCATATCACACTGGGAGTTACTGTGTACAGTCCTACTCTCCATATCACACTGGGAGTTACTGTGTACAGTTCTGGTCTCCATATCACACTGGGAGTTACTGTGTACAGTTCTGGTCTCCATATCACACTGGGAGTTACTATGTACAGTTCTGGTCACCATATCACACTGGGAGTTACTGTGTACAGTTCTGGTCTCCATATCACACTGGGAGTTACTGTGTACAGTTCTGGTCCCAATATCACACTGGGAGTTACTGTGTACAGTTCTGGTCTCCATATCACACTGGGAGTTACTGTGTACAGTTCTGGTCTCCATATCACACTGGGAGTTACTGTGTACAGTTCTGGTCCCCATATCACACTGGGAGTTACTGTGTACAGTTCTGGTCTCCATATCACACTGGGAGTTACTGTGTACAGTTCTGGTCTCCATATCACACTGGGAGTTACTGTGTACAGTTCTGGTCTCCATATCACACTGGGAGTTACTGTGTACAGTTCTGGTCCCCATATCACACTGGGAGTTACTGTGTACAGTTCTGCACTCCATATCACACTGCGAGTTACTGTGTACAGTTCTGGTCTCCATATCCCACTTGGAGTTACTGTGTACAGTTCTGGTCTCCATATCACACTGGGAGTTACTGTGTACAGTTCTGGTGTCCATATCACACTGGGAGTTACTGTGCACAGTTCTGGTCTCCATATCACACTGGGAGTTACTGTGTGCAGTTCTGGTCTCCCTATCACACTGGGAGTTACTGTGTACAGTTCTGGTCTCCATATCACACTGGGAGTTACTGTGTACAGTTCTGGTCTCCATATCACACTGGGAGTTACTGTGTACAGTTCTGGTCTCCATATCACACTGGGAGTTACTGTGTACAGTTCTGGTCTCCATATCACACTGGGAGTTACTGTGTACAGTTCTGGTCACCATATCAGACTGGGAGTTACTGTGTACAGTTCTGGTCTCCATATCACACTGGGAGTTACTGTGTACAGTCCTACTCTCCATATCACACTGGGAGTTACTGTGTACAGTTCTGCTCTCCATATCACACTGGGAGTTACTGTGTACAGTTCTGGTCTCCATATCACACTGGGAGTTACTGTGTACAGTTCTGGTCTCCATATCACACTGGGAGTTACTGTGTCCAGTTCTGGTCTCCATATCACACTGGGAGTTACTGTGTACAGTTCTGGTCTCCATATCACACTGGGAATTACTGTGTACAGTTCTGGTCTCCATATCACACTGGGAGTTATTGTGTACAATTCTAGTCTCTATATCACACTGGGAGTTACTGTGTACAGTTCTGGTCTCCATATCACACTGGGAGTTACTGTGTACAGTTCTGGTCTCCATATCACACTGGGAGTTACTGTGTACAGTTCTGGTCTCCATATCACACTGGGAGTTACTGTATAGAGTTCTGGTCTCCATATCACACTGGGAGTTACTGTGTACAGTTCTGGTCTCCATATCACACTGGGAGTTACTGTGTAGAGTTCTGGTCACCATATCACACTGGGAGTTACTGTGTACAGTTCTGGTCTCCATATCACACTGGGAGTTACTGTGTACAGTTCTGGTCTCCATATCACACTGGGAGTTACTGTGTACAGTTCTGGTCTCCATATCACACTGGGAGTTACTGTGTACAGTTCTGCTCTCCATATCACACTGGGAGTTACTGTGTACAGTTCTGGTCTCCATATCACACTGGGAGTTACTGTGTACAGTTCTGGTCCCCATATTACACTGGGAGTTACTGTGTACAGTTCTGGTCTCCATATCACACTGGGAGTTACTGTGTACAGTTCTGGTCTCCATATCACACTGGGAGTTACTGTGTACAGTTCTGGTCTCCATATCACACTGGGAGTTACTGTGTACAGTTCTGGTCCCCATATCACACTGGGAGTTACTGTGTACAGTTCTGCACTCCATATCACACTGCGAGTTACTGTGTACAGTTCTGGTCTCCATATCCCACTTGGAGTTACTGTGTACAGTTCTGGTCTCCATATCACACTGGGAGTTACTGTGTACAGTTCTGGTGTCCATATCACACTGGGAGTTACTGTGCACAGTTCTGGTCTCCATATCACACTGGGAGTTACTGTGTACAGTTCTGGTCTCCCTATCACACTGGGAGTTACTGTGTACAGTTCTGGTCTCCATATCACACTGGGAGTTACTGTGTACAGTTCTGGTCTCCATATCACACTGGGAGTTACTGTGTACAGTTCTGGTCTCCATATCACACTGGGAGTTACTGTGTACAGTTCTGGTCTCCATATCACACTGGGAGTTACTGTGTACAGTTCTGGTCACCATATCAGACTGGGAGTTACTGTGTACAGTTCTGGTGTCCATATCACACTGGGAGTTACTGTGTACAGTTCTGGTCTCCATAACACACTGGGAGTTACTGTGTACAGTTCTGGTCTCCATATCACACTGGGAGTTAATGTGTACAGTTCTGGTCTCCATATCACACTGGGAGTTAATGTGTACAGTTCTGGTCACCATATCACACTGGGAGTTACTGTATACAGTTCTGGTCTCCTTACCACACTGGGAGTTGCTGTGTACAGTTCTGGTCTCCATATCACACTGGGAGTTACTGTGCACAGTTCTGGTCCCAATATCACACTGGGAGTTACTGTGTACAGTTCTGGTCTCCATATCACACTGGGAGTTACTGTGTACAGTTCTGGTCTCCATATCACACTGGGAGTTACTGTGTACAGTTCTGGTCTCCATATTACACTGGGAATTACTGTGTACAGTTCTGGTCTCCATATCGCACTGGGAGTTACTGTGTACAATTCAGGTCTCCTTATCACACTGGGAGTTAATGTGCACAGTTCTGGTCTCTATATCACACTGGGAGTTACTGTGTACAGTTCTGGTCTCCATATCACACTGGGAGTTTACTGTGTACAGTACTGGTCTCCATATCACACTGAGAGTTACTGTGTACAGTTCTGGTCTCTATATCACACTGGGAGTTAATGTGCACAGTTCTGGTCTCCTTATCACACTGGGAGTTACTGTGTACAGTTCTGACCTCTCTATTATGAAAAGGATATAGGGTATAGAGGCACTGGAGAATGTGCAAACATTGTTTACTGAACTGATAACACAACTGAAAGCTTATAATTAACAGAAAAGATTAAATAGGCTGAGGACATTTTTCTTTGGATAGGGTGATCTAATAGAGGTCATTCAGATTATAGCCTCAATTTCCCACGCTTATTTATGCCATTTTTTTGGACAAGGCTGCTTTTTTTGCCCTAAGTTAAAAAACCAAAGTTTCTCTAATCAATTTGCACCAGTGTAACTCAGGTAAGGAAATCGGCGCAGGTAAGGAAATCGACGCAGATAAGGAAATCGATGCAGGTAAGGAAATCGGCGCAGGTAAGGGAATCGGCGCAGGTAAGGAAATCGGTGCAGGTAAGGGAATCGACACAGGTAAGGAAATCGGCACAGGTAAGGAAATCGACGCCGGTAAGGAAATAGTTCCAGGTAAGGAAATCGGTGCAGGTAAGGAAATCGGTGCAGGTAAGGAAATCGGTGCAGGTAAGGAAATCGGCACTGGTCAGGAAATCGACACAGGTAAGGGAATCGGCGCCGGTAAGGAAATAGTTCCAGGTAAGGAAATCGGTGCAGGTAAGGAAATCGGTGCAGGTAAGGAAATCGACACAGGTAAGGAAATCGCTGCAGGTAAGGGAATCGACGCAGGTAAGGAAATCGACACAGGTAAGGAAATCAGCACAGGTAAGGGAATCGGTCCAGGTAAGGAAATCGACGCAGGTAAGGAAATCGGCGCACGGAAGGGAATCGACACATGTATGGGAATCGGTGCAGGTAAGGGAATCGTTGCAGGTAAGGAAATCAGCACAGGTAAGGGAATCGGTCCAGGTAAGGAAATCGACGCAGGTAAGGAAATCGACACAGGTAAGGGAATCGACAAAGGTAAGGAAATCGGTGCAGGTAAGGGAATCGACACAGGTAAGGGAATCGCTGCAGGTAAGGGAATCGACGCAGGTAAGGAAATCGACACAGATAAAGATATCGGTGCAGGTAAGGGAATCGACAAAGGTAAGGAAATCGGTGCAGGTAAGGAAATCGACACAGGGAAATCGACACAGGTAAGGAAATCGACACAGGGAAATAGATCGACACAGGTAAGGGAATCGGCACAGGTAAGGAAATCGGTGCAGGTAAGGAAATCGGCACAGGTCAGGAAATCGACACAGGTAAGGGAATCGGCGCTGGTAACGGAATCGGCGCCGGTAAGGAAATCGGCACAGGTAAGGAAATCGGCACAGGTAAGGAAATCAACACAGGTAAGGGAATCGACGCAGGTAAGGGAATCTGCACAAGTAAGGAAATCGGTGCAGGTAAGGAAATCAGCACAGGTCAGGAAATCAACACAGGTAAGCAAATCGGCACAGGTAAGGAAATCAACACAGGTAAGGGAATCGGCGCCGGTAAGGAAATAGGTCCAGGTAACGAAATCGACACAGGTAAGGAAATCGGTGCAGGTAAGGAAATCAACACAGGTAAGGAAATCGACGCAGGTAAGCAAATCGGTGCTGGTAAGGAAATCAGCACAGGTAAGGAAATCAGCACAGGTAAGGGAATCGGTGCAGGTAAGGAAATCGACGCAGGTCAGGAAATCGGCACAGGTCAGGAAATCGACACAGGTAAGGGAATCGGCGCCGGTAAGGAAATAGGTCCAGGTAACGAAATCGACACAGGTAAGGAAATCGGTGCAGGTAAGGAAATCGACGCAGTTAAGGAAATCGACACAGGTAAGGAAATCAACACAGGTAAGGAAATTGGCACAGGTAAGGAAATCAGCACAGGTAAGGAAATCGGTGCAGGTAAGGAAATCGACGCAGGTAAGGAAATCGACACAGGTAAGGAAATCGACACAGGTAAGGAAATCGGTGCAGGTAAGGAAATCAGCACAGGTAAGGAAATCGACGCAGGTAAGGAAATCGACGCAGGTAAGGAAATTGGCACAGGTAAGGAAATCGACACAGGTAAGGAAATCGACGCAGATATGGAAATCGGTGCAGGTAAGGAAATCGGCACAGGTAAGGAAATCGGTGCAGGTAAGGAAATCGACGCAGGTAAGGAAATTGACACAGGTAAGGAAATCGACACAGGTAAGGAAATCGGCACAGGTAAGGAAATCGGCACAGGTAAGGAAATCGGTGCAGGTAAGGAAATCGGTGCAGATAAGGGAATCGGTGCAGGTAAGAGAATCGACACAGGTAAGGATATCGGCACAGGTAAGGGAATCGGCACAGGTAAGGGAATCGGCACAGGTCAGGAAATTGACGCAGGTAAGGGAATCGGCACAGGTAAGGAAATCGGCACAGGTAAGGAAATTTCTGCAGGTAAGGTAATCGGCACAGGTAAGGAAATCGACACAGGGAAATCAACACAGGTAAGGAAATCGACACAGGTAAGGAAATCAACACAGGTAAGGAAATCGGCACAGGTTAGGAAATCGGCACAGGTAAGGAAATCGGCACAGGTAAGGAAATTTCTGCAGGTAAGGTAATCGGCACAGGTAAGGAAATCGACACAGGGAAATCAACACAGGTAAGGAAATCGACACAGGTAAGGAAATCGACGCAGGTAAGGAAATCGACGCAGGGAAATCGACACAGGTAAGGAAATCGACACAGGGAAATCGACACAGGTAAGGGAATCGACACAGGTAAATAGATCGACACAGGTAAGGGAATCTGCACAAGTAAGGAAATCGGTGCAGGTAAGGAAATCAGCACAGGTCAGGAAATCGACACAGGTAAGGGAATCGGCGCCGGTAAGGAAATCGACACAGGTAAGGAAATAGGTCCAGGTAACTAAATCGACACAGATAAGGAAATCGGTGCAGGAAAGGAATCAACACAGGTAAGGAAATCGACACAGGGAAATCAACACAGGTAAGGAAATCGACACAGGTAAGGAAATCAACACAGGTAAGGAAATCGGCACAGGTTAGGAAATCGGCACAGGTAAGGAAATCGACACAGGTAAGGAAATAGGTGCAGGTAACTAAATCGACACAGATAAGGAAATCGGTGCAGGAAAGGAAATCGGTGCTAGTAAGGAAATTGGCACAGGAAAGGAATCGACACAGGTAAGGAAATCGACACAGGTAAGGAAATAGGTCCAGGTAACTAAATCGACACAGATAAGGAAATCGGTGCAGGAAAGGAAATCGGTGCTAGTAAGGAAATTGGCACAGGAAAGGAATCGACACAGGTAAGGAAATCGACGCAGGTAAGGAAATCGGCACAGGTAAGGAAATCGACGCAGGTAAGGAAATCGACGCAGGTAAGGAAATCGGCACAGGTAAGGAAATCGACGTAGGTAAGGAAATCGGCACAGGTAAGGAAATTGGCACAGGTAAGGAAATCGGCACAGGTAAGGAAATCGACACAGGTAAGGAAATCGACACAGGTAAGGGAATCGACGCAGATATGGAAATCGGTGCAGGTAAGGGAATCGACACAGGGAAATCGACACAGGTAAGGAAATCGACACAGATAAGGGAATCAGCACAGGTAAATAGATCGACACAGGTAAGGGAATCTGCACAAGTAAGGAAATCGGTGCAGGTAAGGAAATCGACACAGGTAAGGAAATCGACACAGGTAAGGGAATCTGCACAAGTAAGGAAATCGACACAGGTAAGGAAATCAGCACAGGTAAGGGAATCGGTGCAGGTAAGGAAATCAGCACAGGTAAGGAAATCAACACAGGTAAGGGAATCGGCGCCGGTAAGGAAATAGGTCCAGGTAACGAAATCGACACAGGTAAGGAAATCGGTGCAGGTAAGGAAATCAACACAGGTAAGGAAATCGACGCAGGTAAGCAAATCGGCACAGGTAAGGAAATCAACACAGGTAAGGAAATCGACGCAGGTAAGGAAATCGGTGCTGGTAAGGAAATCAGCACAGGTAAGGAAATCGACGCAGGTCAGGAAATCGGCACAGGTAAGGAAATCGACACAGGGAAGTCGACACAGGTAAATAGATTGACACAGGTAAGGGAATCTGCACAAGTAAGGAAATCGGTGCAGGTAAGGAAATCGGCACAGGTCAGGAAATCGACACAGGTAAGGGAATCGGCGCCGGTAAGGAAATAGGTCCAGGTAACGAAATCGACACAGGTAAGGAAATCGACACAGGTAAGGGAATCGGCGCTGGTAAGGAAATAGGTCCAGGTAACGAAATCGACACAGGTAAGGAAATCGGTGCAGGTAAGGAAATCGACGCAGTTAAGGAAATCGACACAGGTAAGGAAATCAACACAGGTAAGGAAATTGGCACAGGTAAGGAAATCGACGCAGGTAAGGAAATCGACACAGGTAAGGAAATCGACACAGGTAAGGAAATCGGTGCAGGTAAGGAAATCAGCACAGGTAAGGAAATCGGTGCAGGTAAGGAAATCGGTGCAGGTAAGGAAATCGACACAGGTAAGGAAATCGGTGCAGGTAAGGAAATCGACACAGGTAAGGAAATCGGTGCAGGTAAGGAAATCGACACAGGTAAGGAAATCGACACAGGTAAGGAAATCGGTGCTGGTAAGGAAATCGGCGCAGGAAAGGAATCAGCACAGGTAAGGATATCGATGCAGGTAAGGAAATTGGCACAGGTAAGGAAATCGACACAGGTAAGGAAATCGACGCAGGTAAGGAAATCGACACAGGTAAGGAAATCGGTGCAGGTAAGGAAATCAGCACAGGTAAGGAAATCGGTGCAGGTAAGGAAATCGACACAGGTAAGGAAATCGACACAGGTAAGGAAATCGGTGCTGGTAAGGAAATCGGCGCAGGAAAGGAATCAGCACAGGTAAGGATATCGATGCAGGTAAGGAAATTGGCACAGGTAAGGAAATCGACACAGGTAAGGAAATCGACGCAGATATGGAAATCGGTGCAGGTAAGGAAATCGGCACAGGTAAGGAAATCGGTGCAGGTAAGGAAATCGACGCAGGTAAGGAAATTGACACAGGTAAGGAAATCGACACAGGTAAGGAAATCGGCACAGGTAAGGAAATCGGCACAGGTAAGGAAATCGGTGCAGGTAAGGAAATCGGTGCAGATAAGGGAATCGGTGCAGGTAAGAGAATCGACACAGGTAAGGATATCGGCACAGGTAAGGGAATCGGCACAGGTAAGGGAATCGGCACAGGTCAGGAAATTGACGCAGGTAAGGGAATCGGCACAGGTAAGGTAATCGGCACAGGTAAGGAAATCGGTGCAGGTAAGGAAATCGGCACAGGTAAGGAAATTTCTGCAGGTAAGGTAATCGGCACAGGTAAGGAAATCGACACAGGGAAATCAACACAGGTAAGGAAATCGACACAGGTAAGGAAATCAACACAGGTAAGGAAATCGGTGCAGGTTAGGAAATCGGCACAGGTAAGGAAATCGGCACAGGTAAGGAAATTTCTGCAGGTAAGGTAATCGGCACAGGTAAGGAAATCGACACAGGGAAATCAACACAGGTAAGGTAATCGGCACAGGTAAGGTAATCGGCACAGGTAAGGAAATCGACACAGGGAAATCAACACAGGTAAGGAAATCGACACAGGTAAATAGATCGACACAGGTAAGGGAATCTGCACAAGTAAGGAAATCGGTGCAGGTAAGGAAATCGGCACAGGTCAGGAAATCGACACAGGTAAGGAAATCGACACAGGTAAGGGAATCGGCGCCGGTAATGAAATAGGTCCAAGTAATGAAATCGACAAAGGTAAGGAAATCGGCACAGGTAAGGAAATCGACGCAGGTAAGGAAATCGACACAGGTAAGGAAATCGACACAGGTAAGGAAATCGGTGCAGGTAAGGAAATCGACGCAGGTAAGGAAATCGACGCAGGTAAGGAAATCGACACAGGTAAGGAAATCGACACAGGTAAGGAAATCAGTGCAGGTAAGGAAATCGGTGCAGGTAAGGAAATCGACGCAGGTAAGGAAATCGACGCAGGGAAATCGACACAGGTAAGGAAATCGACACAGGTAAGGAAATCGGTGCAGGTAAGGAAATCGACGCAGGTAAGGAAATCGACGCAGGTAAGGAAATCGACGCAGGGAAATCGACACAGGTAAGGGAATCGACACAGGTAAATAGATCGACACAGGTAAGGGAATCTGCACAAGTAAGGAAATCGGTGCAGGTAAGGAAATCGGCACAGGTCAGGAAATCGACACAGGTAAGGGAATCGGCGCCGGTAAGGAAATCGACACAGGTAAGGAAATAGGTCCAGGTAACTAAATCGACACAGGTAAGGAAATCGGTGCAGGAAAGGAAATTGGTGCTGGTAAGGAAATCGGCGCAGGAAAGGAATCAACACAGGTAAGGAAATCGACGCAGGTAAGGAAATCGGCACAGGTAAGGAAATCGGTGCAGCTAAGGAAATCGACGCAGGTAAATAGATCGACACAGGTAAGGGAATCTGCACAAGTAAGGAAATCGGTGCAGGTAAGGAAATCGGCACAGGTCAGGAAATCGACACAGGTAAGGAAATCGACACAGGTAAGGGAATCGGCGCCGGTAATGAAATAGGTCCAAGTAATGAAATCGACAAAGGTAAGGAAATCGGCACAGGTAAGGAAATCGACGCAGGTAAGGAAATCGACACAGGTAAGGAAATCGACACAGGTAAGGAAATCGGTGCAGGTAAGGAAATCGACGCAGGTAAGGAAATCGACACAGGTAAGGAAATCGACACAGGTAAGGAAATCGACGCAGGTAAGGAAATCGACACAGGTAAGGAAATCGACACAGGTAAGGGAATCGGTGCAGGTAAGGAAATCGACGCAGGTAAGGAAATCGACACAGGTAAGGAAATCGACACAGGTAAGGAAATCGACACAGGTAAGGAAATCGACGCAGGTAAGGAAATCGACACAGGTAAGGAAATCGACACAGGTAAGGAAATCGACGCAGGTAAGGAAATCGACACAGGTAAGGAAATCGACACAGGTAAGGAAATCAGTGCAGGTAAGGAAATCGGTGCAGGTAAGGAAATCGACGCAGGTAAGGAAATCGACGCAGGGAAATCGACACAGGTAAGGAAATCGACACAGGTAAGGAAATCGGTGCAGGTAAGGAAATCGACGCAGGTAAGGAAATCGACGCAGGTAAGGAAATCGACGCAGGGAAATCGACACAGGTAAGGGAATCGACACAGGTAAATAGATCGACACAGGTAAGGGAATCTGCACAAGTAAGGAAATCGGTGCAGGTAAGGAAATCGGCACAGGTCAGGAAATCGACACAGGTAAGGGAATCGGCGCCGGTAAGGAAATCGACACAGGTAAGGAAATAGGTCCAGGTAACTAAATCGACACAGGTAAGGAAATCGGTGCAGGAAAGGAAATTGGTGCTGGTAAGGAAATCGGCGCAGGAAAGGAATCAACACAGGTAAGGAAATCGACGCAGGTAAGGAAATCGGCACAGGTAAGGAAATCGGTGCAGCTAAGGAAATCGACGCAGGTAAGGAAATCAACACAGGTAAGGAAATCGACGCAGGTAAACAAATCGGCACAGGTAAGGAAATCAACACAGGTAAGGAAATCAGCACAGGTAAGGAAATCGACGCAGGTCAGGAAATCGGCACAGGTAAGTCGACACAGGTAAATAGATTGACACAGGTAAGGGAATCTGCACAAGTAAGGAAATCGGTGCAGGTAAGGAAATCGGCACAGGTCAGGAAATCGACACAGGTAAGGGAATCGGCGCTGGTAAGGAAATAGGTCCAGGTAACGAAATCGACACAGGTAAGGAAATCGGTGCAGGTAAGGAAATCGACGCAGTTAAGGAAATCGACACAGGTAAGGAAATCAACACAGGTAAGGAAATTGGCACAGGTAAGGAAATCAGCACAGGTAAGGAAATCGGTGCAGGTAAGGAAATCGACGCAGGTAAGGAAATCGACACAGGTAAGGAAATCGACACAGGTAAGGAAATCGGTGCAGGTAAGGAAATCAGCACAGGTAAGGAAATCGACGCAGGTAAGGAAATCGACACAGGTAAGGAAATCGACACAGGTAAGGAAATCGGCACAGGTAAGGAAATCGGTGCAGGTAAGGAAATCGGTGCAGATAAGGGAATCGGTGCAGGTAAGAGAATCGACACAGGTAAGGATATCGGCACAGGTAAGGGAATCGGCACAGGTAAGGGAATCGGCACAGGTCAGGAAATTGACGCAGGTAAGGGAATCGGCACAGGTAAGGAAATCGGCACAGGTAAGGAAATTTCTGCAGGTAAGGTAATCGGCACAGGTAAGGAAATCGACACAGGGAAATCAACACAGGTAAGGAAATCGACACAGGTAAGGAAATCAACACAGGTAAGGAAATCGGCACAGGTTAGGAAATCGGCACAGGTAAGGAAATCGGCACAGGTAAGGAAATTTCTGCAGGTAAGGTAATCGGCACAGGTAAGGAAATCGACACAGGGAAATCAACACAGGTAAGGAAATCGACACAGGTAAGGAAATCGACACAGGTAAGGAAATCGGCACAGGTAAGGAAATCGACGCAGGTAAGGAAATCGACGCAGGGAAATCGACACAGGTAAGGAAATCGACACAGGGAAATCGACACAGGTAAGGGAATCGACACAGGTAAATAGATCGACACAGGTAAGGGAATCTGCACAAGTAAGGAAATCGGTGCAGGTAAGGAAATCAGCACAGGTCAGGAAATCGACACAGGTAAGGGAATCGGCGCCGGTAAGGAAATCGACACAGGTAAGGAAATAGGTCCAGGTAACTAAATCGACACAGATAAGGAAATCGGTGCAGGAAAGGAATCGACACAGGTAAGGAAATCGACACAGGGAAATCAACACAGGTAAGGAAATCGACACAGGTAAGGAAATCAACACAGGTAAGGAAATCGGCACAGGTTAGGAAATCGGCACAGGTAAGGAAATCGACACAGGTAAGGAAATAGGTCCAGGTAACTAAATCGACACAGATAAGGAAATCGGTGCAGGAAAGGAAATCGGTGCTAGTAAGGAAATTGGCACAGGAAAGGAATCGACACAGGTAAGGAAATCGACGCAGGTAAGGAAATCGGCACAGGTAAGGAAGTCGACGCAGGTAAGGAAATCGACGCAGGTAAGGAAATCGGCACAGGTAAGGAAATCGACGTAGGTAAGGAAATCGGCACAGGTAAGGAAATTGGCACAGGTAAGGAAATCGGCACAGGTAAGGAAATCGACACAGGTAAGGAAATCGACACAGGTAAGGGAATCGACGCAGATATGGAAATCGGTGCAGGTAAGGGAATCGACACAGGGAAATCGACACAGGTAAGGAAATCGACACAGGTAAGGGAATCAGCACAGGTAAATAGATCGACACAGGTAAGGGAATCTGCACAAGTAAGGAAATCGGTGCAGGTAAGGAAATCGACACAGGTAAGGAAATCGACACAGGTAAGGGAATCTGCACAAGTAAGGAAATCGACACAGGTAAGGAAATCAGCACAGGTAAGGGAATCGGTGCAGGTAAGGAAATCAGCACAGGTAAGGAAATCAACACAGGTAAGGGAATCGGCGCCGGTAAGGAAATAGGTCCAGGTAACGAAATCGACACAGGTAAGGAAATCGGTGCAGGTAAGGAAATCAACACAGGTAAGGAAATCGACGCAGGTAAGCAAATCGGCACAGGTAAGGAAATCAACACAGGTAAGGAAATCGACGCAGGTAAGGAAATCGGTGCTGGTAAGGAAATCAGCACAGGTAAGGAAATCGACGCAGGTCAGGAAATCGGCACAGGTAAGGAAATCGACACAGGGAAGTCGACACAGGTAAATAGATTGACACAGGTAAGGGAATCTGCACAAGTAAGGAAATCGGTGCAGGTAAGGAAATCGGCACAGGTCAGGAAATCGACACAGGTAAGGGAATCGGCGCCGCTAAGGAAATAGGTCCAGGTAACGAAATCGACACAGGTAAGGAAATCGACACAGGTAAGGGAATCGGCGCTGGTAAGGAAATAGGTCCAGGTAACGAAATCGACACAGGTAAGGAAATCGGTGCAGGTAAGGAAATCGACGCAGTTAAGGAAATCGACACAGGTAAGGAAATCAACACAGGTAAGGAAATTGGCACAGGTAAGGAAATCGACGCAGGTAAGGAAATCGACACAGGTAAGGAAATCGACACAGGTAAGGAAATCGGTGCAGGTAAGGAAATCAGCACAGGTAAGGAAATCGGTGCAGGTAAGGAAATCGGTGCAGGTAAGGAAATCGACACAGGTAAGGAAATCGGTGCAGGTAAGGAAATCGACACAGGTAAGGAAATCGGTGCAGGTAAGGAAATCGACACAGGTAAGGAAATCGACACAGGTAAGGAAATCGGTGCTGGTAAGGAAATCGGCGCAGGAAAGGAATCAGCACAGGTAAGGATATCGATGCAGGTAAGGAAATTGGCACAGGTAAGGAAATCGACACAGGTAAGGAAATCGACGCAGATATGGAAATCGGTGCAGGTAAGGAAATCGGCACAGGTAAGGAAATCGGTGCAGGTAAGGAAATCGGCACAGGTAAGGAAATCGGTGCAGGTAAGGAAATCGGTGCAGATAAGGGAATCGGTGCAGGTAAGAGAATCGACACAGGTAAGGATATCGGCACAGGTAAGGGAATCGGCACAGGTAAGGGAATCGGCACAGGTCAGGAAATTGACGCAGGTAAGGGAATCGGCACAGGTAAGGAAATCGGCACAGGTAAGGAAATCGGTGCAGGTAAGGAAATCGGCACAGGTAAGGAAATTTCTGCAGGTAAGGTAATCGGCACAGGTAAGGAAATCGACACAGGGAAATCAACACAGGTAAGGAAATCGACACAGGTAAGGAAATCAACACAGGTAAGGAAATCGGTGCAGGTTAGGAAATCGGCACAGGTAAGGAAATCGGCACAGGTAAGGAAATTTCTGCAGGTAAGGTAATCGGCACAGGTAAGGAAATCGACACAGGGAAATCAACACAGGTAAGGTAATCGGCACAGGTAAGGTAATCGGCACAGGTAAGGAAATCGACACAGGGAAATCAACACAGGTAAGGAAATCGACACAGGTAAATAGATCGACACAGGTAAGGGAATCTGCACAAGTAAGGAAATCGGTGCAGGTAAGGAAATCGGCACAGGTCAGGAAATCGACACAGGTAAGGA
Source organism: Pristiophorus japonicus (assembly GCF_044704955.1). Lineage (NCBI taxonomy): Eukaryota > Metazoa > Chordata > Chondrichthyes > Pristiophoridae > Pristiophorus > Pristiophorus japonicus. The sequence continues at coordinate 51,697 of NW_027254699.1, read as the reverse complement.
AATCGACACAGGTAAGGGAATCGGCGCCGGTAATGAAATAGGTCCAAGTAATGAAATCGACAAAGGTAAGGAAATCGGCACAGGTAAGGAAATCGACGCAGGTAAGGAAATCGACACAGGTAAGGAAATCGACACAGGTAAGGAAATCGGTGCAGGTAAGGAAATCGACGCAGGTAAGGAAATCGACGCAGGTAAGGAAATCGACACAGGTAAGGAAATCAGTGCAGGTAAGGAAATCGGTGCAGGTAAGGAAATCGACGCAGGTAAGGAAATCGACGCAGGGAAATCGACACAGGTAAGGAAATCGACACAGGTAAGGAAATCGGTGCAGGTAAGGAAATCGACGCAGGTAAGGAAATCGACGCAGGTAAGGAAATCGACGCAGGGAAATCGACACAGGTAAGGGAATCGACACAGGTAAATAGATCGACACAGGTAAGGGAATCTGCACAAGTAAGGAAATCGGTGCAGGTAAGGAAATCGGCACAGGTCAGGAAATCGACACAGGTAAGGGAATCGGCGCCGGTAAGGAAATCGACACAGGTAAGGAAATAGGTCCAGGTAACTAAATCGACACAGGTAAGGAAATCGGTGCAGGAAAGGAAATTGGTGCTGGTAAGGAAATCGGCGCAGGAAAGGAATCAACACAGGTAAGGAAATCGACGCAGGTAAGGAAATCGGCACAGGTAAGGAAATCGGTGCAGCTAAGGAAATCGACGCAGGTAAATAGATCGACACAGGTAAGGGAATCTGCACAAGTAAGGAAATCGGTGCAGGTAAGGAAATCGGCACAGGTCAGGAAATCGACACAGGTAAGGAAATCGACACAGGTAAGGGAATCGGCGCCGGTAATGAAATAGGTCCAAGTAATGAAATCGACAAAGGTAAGGAAATCGGCACAGGTAAGGAAATCGACGCAGGTAAGGAAATCGACACAGGTAAGGAAATCGACACAGGTAAGGAAATCGGTGCAGGTAAGGAAATCGACGCAGGTAAGGAAATCGACACAGGTAAGGAAATCGACACAGGTAAGGAAATCGACGCAGGTAAGGAAATCGACACAGGTAAGGAAATCGACACAGGTAAGGGAATCGGTGCAGGTAAGGAAATCGACGCAGGTAAGGAAATCGACACAGGTAAGGAAATCGACACAGGTAAGGAAATCGACGCAGGTAAGGAAATCGACACAGGTAAGGAAATCGACACAGGTAAGGAAATCGACGCAGGTAAGGAAATCGACACAGGTAAGGAAATCGACACAGGTAAGGAAATCAGTGCAGGTAAGGAAATCGGTGCAGGTAAGGAAATCGACGCAGGTAAGGAAATCGACGCAGGGAAATCGACACAGGTAAGGAAATCGACACAGGTAAGGAAATCGGTGCAGGTAAGGAAATCGACGCAGGTAAGGAAATCGACGCAGGTAAGGAAATCGACGCAGGGAAATCGACACAGGTAAGGGAATCGACACAGGTAAATAGATCGACACAGGTAAGGGAATCTGCACAAGTAAGGAAATCGGTGCAGGTAAGGAAATCGGCACAGGTCAGGAAATCGACACAGGTAAGGGAATCGGCGCCGGTAAGGAAATCGACACAGGTAAGGAAATAGGTCCAGGTAACTAAATCGACACAGGTAAGGAAATCGGTGCAGGAAAGGAAATTGGTGCTGGTAAGGAAATCGGCGCAGGAAAGGAATCAACACAGGTAAGGAAATCGACGCAGGTAAGGAAATCGGCACAGGTAAGGAAATCGGTGCAGCTAAGGAAATCGACGCAGGTAAGGAAATCAACACAGGTAAGGAAATCGACGCAGGTAAGGAAATCGACGCAGGTAAGGAAATCGACGCAGGGAAATCGACACAGGTAAGGGAATCGACACAGGTAAATTGATCGACACAGGTAAGGGAATCTGCACAAGTAAGGAAATCGGTGCAGGTAAGGAAATCGGCACAGGTCAGGAAATCGACACAGGTAAGGGAATCGGCGCCGGTAAGGAAATCGACACAGGTAAGGAAATAGGTCCAGGTAACTAAATCGACACAGGTAAGGAAATCGGTGCAGGAAAGGAAATTGGTGCTGGTAAGGAAATCGGCGCAGGAAAGGAATCAACACAGGTAAGGAAATCGACGCAGGTAAGGAAATCGGCACAGGTAAGGAAATCGGTGCAGCTAAGGAAATCGACGCAGGTAAGGAAATCAACACAGGTAAGGAAATCGACGCAGGTAAACAAATCGGCACAGGTAAGGAAATCAACACAGGTAAGGAAATCAGCACAGGTAAGGAAATCGACGCAGGTCAGGAAATCGGCACAGGTAAGTCGACACAGGTAAATAGATTGACACAGGTAAGGGAATCTGCACAAGTAAGGAAATCGGTGCAGGTAAGGAAATCGGCACAGGTCAGGAAATCGACACAGGTAAGGGAATCGGCGCCGGTAAGGAAATCGACACAGGTAAGGAAATAGGTCCAGGTAACTAAATCGACACAGGTAAGGAAATCGGTGCAGGAAAGGAAATTGGTGCTGGTAAGGAAATCGGCGCAGGAAAGGAAATAGGTCCAGGTAACGAAATCGACACAGGTAAGGAAATCGGTGCAGGTAAGGAAATCGACGCAGTTAAGGAAATCGACACAGGTAAGGAAATCAACACAGGTAAGGAAATCAGCACAGGTAAGGAAATCGGTGCAGGTAAGGAAATCGACGCAGGTAAGGAAATCGACACAGGTAAGGAAATCGACACAGGTAAGGAAATCGGCGCAGGTAAGGAAATCAGCACAGGTAAGGAAATCGACGCAGGTAAGGAAATCGACACAGGTAAGGAAATCGACACAGGTAAGGAAATCGGTGCTGGTAAGGAAATCGGCGCAGGAAAGGAATCAACACAGGTAAGGATATCGATGCAGGTAAGGAAATTGGCACAGGTAAGGAAATCGACACAGGTAAGGAAATCGACGCAGATATGGAAATCGGTGCAGGTAAGGAAATCGGCACAGGTAAGGAAATCGGTGCAGGTAAGGAAATCGACGCAGGTAAGGAAATTGACACAGGTAAGGAAATCGACACAGGTAAGGAAATCGGCACAGGTAAGGAAATCGGCACAGGTAAGGAAATCGGTGCAGGTAAGGAAATCGGTGCAGATAAGGGAATCGGTGCAGGTAAGAGAATCGACACAGGTAAGGATATTGGCACAGGTAAGGGAATCGGCACAGGTAAGGGAATCGGCACAGGTCAGGAAATTGACGCAGGTAAGGGAATCGGCACAGGTAAGGAAATCGGCACAGGTAAGGAAATCGGTGCAGGTAAGGAAATCGGCACAGGTAAGGAAATTTCTGCAGGTAAGGTAATCGGCACAGGTAAGGAAATCGACACATGTAAGGAAATCGACACAGGTAAATAGATCGACACAGGTAAGGGAATCTGCACAAGTAAGGAAATCGGTGCAGGTAAGGAAATCGGCACAGGTCAGGAAATCGACACAGGTAAGGGAATCGGCGCCGGTAATGAAATAGGTCCAAGTAATGAAATCGACAAAGGTAAGGAAATCGGCACAGGTAAGGAAATCGACGCAGGTAAGGAAATCGACACAGGTAAGGAAATCGACACAGGTAAGGAAATCGGCACAGGTAAGGAAATCGACACAGGTAAGGAAATCGACACAGGTAAGGAAATCGGCACAGGTAAGGAAATCGACACAGGTAAGGAAATCGACGCAGATATGGAAATCAGTGCAGGTAAGGAAATCGGTGCAGGTAAGGAAATCGACGCAGGTAAGGAAATCGACGCAGGGAAATCGACACAGGTAAGGAAATCGACACAGGTAAGGGAATCGACACAGGGAAATCGACACAGGTAAGGAAATCGACACAGGTAAATACATCGACACAGGTAAGGGAATCTGCACAAGTAAGGAAATCGGTGCAGGTAAGGAAATCGGCACAGGTCAGGAAATCGACACAGGTAAGGGAATCGGCGCCGGTAAGGAAATCGACACAGGTAAGGAAATAGGTCCAGGTAACTAAATCGACACAGGTAAGGAAATCGGTGCAGGAAAGGAAATTGGTGCTGGTAAGGAAATCGGCGCAGGAAAGGAATCAACACAGGTAAGGAAATCGACGCAGGTAAGGAAATCGGCACAGGTAAGGAAATCGACACAGGTAAGGAAATCGACGCAGGTAAGGAAATCGGTGCAGGTAAGGAAATCGACACAGGTAAGGAAATCGACGCAGGTAAGGAAATCGACACAGGGAAATCGACACAGGTAAGGAAATCGACACAGGTAAATAGATCGACACAGGTAAGGGAATCTGCACAAGTAAGGAAATTGGTGCAGGTAAGGAAATCGGCACAGGTAAGGAAATCGACACAGGTAAGGGAATCGGCGCTGGTAAGGAAATAGGTCCAGGTAACGAAATCGACACAGGTAAGGAAATCGGTGCACGTAAGGAAATCGACGCAGTTAAGGAAATCGACACAGGTAAGGAAATCAACACAGGTAAGGAAATCGGTGCAGGTAAGGAAATCGGCACAGGTAAGGAAATTGGTGCAGGTAAGGAAATCGACGCAGGTAAGGAAATCGGCACAGGTAAGGAAATCAACACAGGTAAGGAAATCGGCACAGGTAAGGAAATCGGCACAGGTAAGGAAATCGGTGCAGGTAAGGGAATCGGTGCAGGTAAGAGAATCGACACAGGTCAGGAAATCGGTGCAGGTAAGGAAATTGTTGCAGGTAAGGAAATCGACGCAGGTAAGGATATCGGCACAGGTAAGGGAATCAGCACAGGTAAGGAAATCAGCACAGGTCAGGAAATTGACGCAGGTAAGGGAATCGGCACAGGTAAGGAAATCGGCACAGGTAAGGAAATTGGTGCAGGTAAGGAAATCGACGCAGGTAAGGAAATTGACACAGGTAAGGAAATCAACACAGGTAAGGAAATCGGTGCAGGTTAGGAAATCGGCACAGGTAAGGAAATCGGTGCAGGTTAGGAAATTGGCACAGGTAAGGAAATCGGCACAGGTAAGGAAATCGGTGCAGGTCAGGAAATTGACACAGGTAAGGGAATCGGCGCCGGTAAGGAAATAGATCCAGGTAACGAAATCGACACAGGTAAGGAAATCGGTGCAGGTAAGGAAATCGGTGCTGGTAAGGAAATCGGCGCAGGAAAGGAATCGACACAGGTCAGGAAATCGGTGCAGGTAAGGGAATCGGTGCAGGTAAGGGAATCGGCGCCGGTAAGGGAATCGACGCCGGTAAGGAAATCGGCACAGGTAAGGAAATAGGTGCAGGTAAGGGAATCGGTGCAGGTAAGAGAATCGACACAGGTCAGGAAATCGGTGCAGGTAAGGAAATCGGCACAGGTAAGGGAATCGGCACAGGTAAGGAAACCAACACAGGTAAGGAAATCGGTGCAGGTAAGGGAATCAGTGCAGGTAAGAGAATCGACACAGGTCAGGAAATCGGTGCAGGTAAGGAAATCGGCACAGGTAAGGGAATCGGCACAGGTAAGGAAACCAACACAGGTAAGGAAATCGGTGCAGGTAAGGAAATCGGCACAGGTAAGGAAATCGGCACAGATAAGGCAATCGGTGCAGGTAAGGGAATCGGTGCAGGTAAGAGAATCGACACAGGTCAGGAAATCGGTGGAAGTAAGGAAATCGGTGCAGGTAAGGAAATCGGCACAGATAAGGAAATCAGCACAGGTCAGGAAATTGACGCAGGTAAGGGAATCGGCACAGGTAAGGAAATCGGCACAGGTAAGGAAATTGGCACAGGTAAGGAAATCGGTGCAGTTAAGGAAATCGGTGCTGGTAAGAGAATCGACGCAGGTAAGGAAATCGACGCAGGGAAATCGACACAGGTAAGGAAATCGACACAGGTAAGGGAATCGACACAGGGAAATCGACACAGGTAAGGAAATCGACACAGGTAAATAGATCGACACAGGTAAGGGAATCTGCACAAGTAAGGAAATCGGTGCAGGTAAGGAAATCGGCACAGGTCAGGAAATCGACACAGGTAAGGGAATCGGCGCCGGTAAGGAAATCGACACAGGTAAGGAAATAGGTCCAGGTAACTAAATCGACACAGGTAAGGAAATCGGTGCAGGAAAGGAAATTGGTGCTGGTAAGGAAATCGGCGCAGGAAAGGAATCAACACAGGTAAGGAAATCGACGCAGGTAAGGAAATCGGCACAGGTAAGGAAATCGACACAGGTAAGGAAATCGACGCAGGTAAGGAAATCGGTGCAGGTAAGGAAATCGACACAGGTAAGGAAATCGACGCAGGTAAGGAAATCGACACAGGGAAATCGACACAGGTAAGGAAATCGACACAGGTAAATAGATCGACACAGGTAAGGGAATCTGCACAAGTAAGGAAATTGGTGCAGGTAAGGAAATCGGCACAGGTAAGGAAATCGACACAGGTAAGGGAATCGGCGCTGGTAAGGAAATAGGTCCAGGTAACGAAATCGACACAGGTAAGGAAATCGGTGCAGGTAAGGAAATCGACGCAGTTAAGGAAATCGACACAGGTAAGGAAATCAACACAGGTAAGGAAATCGGTGCAGGTAAGGAAATCGGCACAGGTAAGGAAATTGGTGCAGGTAAGGAAATCGACGCAGGTAAGGAAATCGGCACAGGTAAGGAAATCAACACAGGTAAGGAAATCGGCACAGGTAAGGAAATCGGCACAGGTAAGGAAATCGGTGCAGGTAAGGGAATCGGTGCAGGTAAGAGAATCGACACAGGTCAGGAAATCGGTGCAGGTAAGGAAATTGTTGCAGGTAAGGAAATCGACGCAGGTAAGGATATCGGCACAGGTAAGGGAATCAGCACAGGTAAGGAAATCAGCACAGGTCAGGAAATTGACGCAGGTAAGGGAATCGGCACAGGTAAGGAAATCGGCACAGGTAAGGAAATTGGTGCAGGTAAGGAAATCGACGCAGGTAAGGAAATCGATACAGGTAAGGAAATCAACACAGGTAAGGAAATCGGTGCAGGTTAGGAAATCGGCACAGGTAAGGAAATCGGTGCAGGTTAGGAAATTGGCACAGGTAAGGAAATCGGCACAGGTAAGGAAATCGGTGCAGGTCAGGAAATTGACACAGGTAAGGGAATCGGCGCCGGTAAGGAAATAGATCCAGGTAACGAAATCGACACAGGTAAGGAAATCGGTGCAGGTAAGGAAATCGGTGCTGGTAAGGAAATCGGCGCAGGAAAGGAATCGACACAGGTCAGGAAATCGGTGCAGGTAAGGGAATCGGTGCAGGTAAGGGAATCGGCGCCGGTAAGGGAATCGACGCCGGTAAGGAAATCGGCACAGGTAAGGAAATAGGTGCAGGTAAGGGAATCGGTGCAGGTAAGAGAATCGACACAGGTCAGGAAATCGGTGCAGGTAAGGAAATCGGCACAGGTAAGGGAATCGGCACAGGTAAGGAAACCAACACAGGTAAGGAAATCGGTGCAGGTAAGGGAATCGGTGCAGGTAAGAGAATCGACACAGGTCAGGAAATCGGTGCAGGTAAGGAAATCGGCACAGGTAAGGGAATCGGCACAGGTAAGGAAACCAACACAGGTAAGGAAATCGGTGCAGGTAAGGAAATCGGCACAGGTAAGGAAATCGGCACAGATAAGGCAATCGGTGCAGGTAAGGGAATCGGTGCAGGTAAGAGAATCGACACAGGTCAGGAAATCGGTGGAAGTAAGGAAATCGGTGCAGGTAAGGAAATCGGCACAGATAAGGAAATCAGCACAGGTCAGGAAATTGACGCTGGTAAGGGAATCGGCACAGGTAAGGAAATCGGCACAGGTAAGGAAATTGGCACAGGTAAGGAAATCGGTGCAGTTAAGGAAATCGGTGCTGGTAAGAGAATCGACGCAGGTAAGGAAATCGGTGCAGGTAAGGAAATCGGTGCAGGTAAGGAAATCGGTGCAGGTAAGGAAATCAGCACATGTAAGGGAATCGGCACAGGTAAGGAAATCAGCACAGGTCAGGAAATTGAAGCAGGTAAGGGAATCGGCGCAGGTAAGGAAATTGGCCCAGGTAAGAAATCGGCACAGGTAAGGAAATCGGCACAGGTAAGGAAATCGACACAGGTAAGGAAATTGACACAGGGAAGGGAATCGGCGCCGGTAAGGAAATAATTCCAGGTAAGGAAATCGGTGCAGGTAAGGAAATCGGCACAGGTAAGGGTATTGGTGCAGGTAAGGGAATCGGTGCAGGTAAGGGAATCGCTGCAGGTAAGGGAATCGATGCAGGTAAGGGAATCGGTGCAGGTAAGGAAATCAGTACAGGTAAGTAAATCGACACAGGTAAGGGAATCGACACAGGTAAGGAAATCGGCCCAGGTAAGGAAATCGGTGCAGGTAAGGGAATCGACACAGGTAAGGAAATCGGCGCAGGTAAGGAAATCGACACTGGTAAGGGAAGCGCCACAGGTAAGCGAATCGACACAGGTAAGGAAATCGAAACAATAAGGGAATCGGCACAGGTAAGGAAATGGGTCCAGGTAAGGGAATCGACGCAGGTAAGGAAATCGGCGCATGTAAGGGAATCGACACAGGTATGGAATCGGTGCATATAAGGGAATCGGTGCAGGTAAGGAAATCGGTGCAGGTAATGAAATCGGTGCAGGTAAGGAAATCGACACAGGTAAGGAAATCGGCACAGGTAAGGGTATCGATTCAGGTAAGGGTATCAGTGCAGGTAAGGGAATTGACGCAGGTAAGGGTATTGGTGCAGGTAAGCAAATCGGCGCAGGTAAGGAAATCGACACAGGTAAGGAAATCGACGCAGTTAAGGAAATCGGCGCAGGTAAGGGAATCGGTGCAGGTAAGGAAATCGACACAGGTAAGGAAATCGCTGCAGATAAGGGAATCGACGCAGGTAAGGAAATCGACACAGGTAAGGGAATCGGCACAGGTAAGGAAATCGGTCCAGGTAAGGAAATCGACGTAGGTAAGGAAATCGGCGCACGGAAGGGAATCGACACAGGTATGGGAATCGGTGCAGGTAAGGGAATCGTTGCAGGTAAGGAAATCAGCACAGGTAAGGGAATCGGTCCAGGTAAGGAAATCGACACAGGTAAGGAAATCGACACAGGTAAGGGAATCGACAAAGGTAAGGAAATTGGTGCAGGTAAGGGAATCGACACAGGTAAGGAAATCGCTGCAGGTAAGGGAATCGACGCAGGTAAGGAAATCGACACAGATAAAGATATCGGTGCAGGTAAGGAAATTGACACAGGTAAGGAAATCGACACAGGTAAGGAAATCGACACAGGTAAGGAAATCGACGCAGATATGGAAATCGGTGCAGGTAAGGAAATCGATGCAGGTAAGGAAATCGGCACAGGGAAATCGACGTAGGTAAGGAAATCGACGCAGGTAAGGAAATCGGCACAGGTAAGGAAATCGACGCAGGAAAGGAAATCGACACAGGTAAGGAAATCGACACAGGGAAATCGACACAGGTAAGGAAATCGACACAGGTAAATAGATCGACACAGGTAAGGGAATCTGCACAAGTAAGGGAATCGACACAGGTAAGGAAATCGACACAGGTAAGGGAATCGACACAGGGAAATCGACACAGGTAAGGAAATCGACACAGGTAAATAGATCGACACAGGTAAGGGAATCTGCACAAGTAAGGAAATCGGTGCAGGTAAGAAAATCGGCACAGGTCAGGAAATCGACACAGGTAAGGGAATCGGCGCCGGTAAGGGAATCGGCGCCGGTAAGGAAATAGGTCCAGTTAACTAAATCGACACAGGTAAGGAAATCGGCGCAGGAAAGGAATCGACACAGGTAAGGAAATCGACGCAGGTAAGTAAATCGGCACAGGTAAGGAAATCGACACAGGTAAGGAAATCGATGCAGGTAAGGGAATCGACACAGGTAAATAGATCGACACAGGTAAGGGAATCTGCACAAGTAAGGAAATTGGTGCAGGTAAGGAAATCAGCACAGGTCAGGAAATCGACACAGGTAAGGGAATCGGCGCTGGTAAGGAAATAGGTCCAGGTAACGAAATCAGCACAGGTCAGGAAATCGGCACAGGTAAGGAAATCGGCACAGGTAAGGAAATCGGCACAGGGAAGGAAATTGGTGCGGGTAAGGGAATCGACACAGGTAAGGAAATCGTGCAGGTAAGGAAATCGACACAGGTAAGGAAATCAGTGCAGGTAAGGAAATCGGCGCAGGTAAGGAAATTGGTGCAGGTAAGGAAATCGACGCTGGTAAGGAAATCGGGGCAGGTAAGAAAATCGACACAGGTAAAGAAATCGACACAGGTAAGGAAATCGGCACAAGTGAGGGAATCGGTGCAGGTAAGGAAATCGGAGAAGGTAAGGAAATCGACACAGGTAAGGAAATCGGTGCAGGTAAGGAAATCGACACAGGTAAGGAAATCGGTGCAGGTAAGGAAATCGATGCTGGTAAGGAAATCGGGGCAGGTAAGGAAATCGACACAGGTAAGGAAATCGACACAGGTAAGGAAATCGGCGCAGGTAAAGAAATCGACACAGGTAAGGGAATCGGTGCAGGTAAGGAAATCGACACAGGTAAGGAAATCGGTGCAGGTAAGGGAATCGGTGCACGTAAGGGAATCGGCGCAGGTAAGGAAATCGTTGCAGGTAAGGAAATCGGTGCAGGTAAGGAAAACGACACTGGTAAGGGAATCGGCGCAGGTAAGGAAATTGTTGCAGGTAAGGAAATCAGTGCAGGTAAGGATATCGACACAGATGAGGAAATCGGCGCAGGTAAGGAAATTGGCGCTGGTAAGGAAATCGGTGCAGGTAAGGAAATCGGCACAGGTAAGGAAATCGACGCAGGTAAGGAAATTGTTGCAGGTAAGGAAATCAGTGCAGGTAAGGATATCGACACAGATGAGGAAATCGGCGCAGGTAAGGAAATTGGCGCTGGTAAGGAAATCGGTGCAGGTAAGGAAATCGGCACAGGTAAGGAAATCGACGCAGGTAAGGAAATCGACGCAGGTAAGGAAATCGGTGCAGGTAAGGAAATTGGCCCAGGTAAGGAAATCGCTGCAGGGAAGGAAATCGGCACAGGTAAGGAAATTGGTGCAGGTAAGGAAATCGACGCTGGTAAGGAAATCGGGGCAGGTAAGGAAATCGGCGCAGGTAAGGAAATTGGTGCAGGTAAGGAAATCGACGCTGGTAAGGAAATCGGGGCAGGTAAGGAAATCGACACAGGTAAGGAAATTGACACAGGTAAGGAAATCGGCACAAGTGAGGGAATCGGTGCAGGTAAGGAAATCGGAGAAGGTAAGGAAATCGACAGAGGTAAGGAAATCGACACAGGTAAGGAAATCAGCACAGGTCAGGAAATCGGCACAGATAAGGAAATCGACACAGGTAAGGAAATCAGTCCAGGGAATCGACATAGGTAAGGAAATCGGTGCAGGTAAGGAAGTCGACACAGGTAAGGAAATCGGCACAGGTAAGGAAATCGGCACAGGCAAGGAAATTGGTGCGGGTAAGGGAATCGACACAGGTAAGGAAATCGTGCAGGTAAGGAAATCGACACAAGTAAGGAAATCAGTGCTGGTAAGGAAATCGGCGCAGGTAAGGAAATTGGTGCAGGTAAGGAAATCGACGCTGGTAAGGAAATCGGGGCAGGTAAGGAAATCGACACAGGTAAGGAAATCGACACAGGTAAGGAAATCGGCACAAGTGTGGGAATCGGTGCAGGTAAGGAAATCGGAGAAGGTAAGGAAATCGACATAGGTAAGGAAATCGACGCAGGTAAGGAAATCGACGCAGGTAAGGAAATCGGTGCAGGTAAGGAAATCGACACAGGTAAGGAAATCGGTGCAGGTAAGGAAATCGACACAGGTAAGGAAATCGGTGCAGGTAAGGAAATCGACACAGGTAAGGAAATCGGTGCAGGTAAGGAAATCGGCGCAGGTAAGGAAATCGGTGCAGGTAAGGAAATCGACACAGGTAAGAAAATCGACACAGAATAAGGAAATCGGTGCAGGTAAGGAAATCGGTGCAGGTAAGGAAATCGGCGCAGGTAAGGAAATCGACACAGAATAAGGAAATCGGTGCAGGTAAGGAAATTGGTGCAGGTAAGGAAATCGACACTGGTAAGGGAATCGGCGCAGGTAAGGAAATCGTTGCAGGTAAGGAATTCGGTGCAGGTAAGGATATCGACACAGATGAGGAAATCGGCGCAGGTAAGGAAATTGGCGCTGGTAAGGAAATCGGTGCAGGTAAGGAAATCGGCACAGGTAAGGAAATCGACATAGGTAAGGAAATCGACGCAGGTAAGGAAGTCGGGGCAGGTAAGGAAATCAGCGCAGGTAAGGAAATCGGCACAGGAAAGGAAATCGGTGCAGGTAACGAAATCGGCGCATGTAAGGAATCGACACAGGTAAGGAAATCGGCGCAGGTAAGGAAATCGACACAGGTAAGGAAATCGGTGCAGGGAAGAAAATCGGCACAGGGAAGGAAATCGATAGAGGTAAGGAAATCGACGCAGGTAAGGAAGTCGGGGTAGGTAAGGAAATCGGCGCTGGTAAGGAAATCGGTGCTGGTAAGGAAATCGGCACAGGTAAGGAAATCGACACAGGTAAGGAAATCGACACAGGAAAGGAAATCGACACAGGTACGGAAATCGGTCCTGGTAAGGAAATCGACACAGGTAAGGGAATCGGTGCAGGTAAAGAAATCGGCACAGGTAAGGAAATCGACACAGGTAAGGAAATCGACGCAGGTAATGAAATTGTGCAGGTAAGGAAATCGACACAGGTAAGGGAATCGGTGCAGGTAAGGAAATCAATACAGGTAAGGAAATCGTGCAGGTAAGGAAATCGGCACAGGTAAGGAAATCGGTGCAGGTAAGGAAATCGGCACAGGTAAGGAAATCGGTGCAGGTAAGGAAATCAGCACAGGTCAGGAAATCGGTGCAGGTAAGGAAATCGACACAGGTAAGGAAATCGACACAGGTAAGGGAATCGACACAGGGAAATCGACACAGGTAAGGAAATCGACACAGGTAAATAGATCGACACAGGTAAGGGAATCTGCACAAGTAAGGAAATCGGTGCAGGTAAGGAAATCGGCACAGGTCAGGAAATCGGTGCAGGTAAGGGAATCGGCGCCGGTAAGGAAATCGACACAGGTAAGGAAATAGGTCCAGGTAACTAAATCGACACAGGTAAGGAAATCGACACAGGTAAATAGATCGACACAGGTAAGGGAATCTGCACAAGTAAGGAAATTGGTGCAGGTAAGGAAATCGGCACAGGTAAGGAAATCGACACAGGTAAGGGAATCGGCGCTGGTAAGGAAATAGGTCCAGGTAACGAAATCGACACAGGTAAGGAAATCGGTGCAGGTAAGGAAATCGACGCAGTTAAGGAAATCGACACAGGTAAGGAAATCAACACAGGTAAGGAAATCGGTGCAGGTAAGGAAATCGGCACAGGTAAGGAAATTGGTGCAGGTAAGGAAATCGACGCAGGTAAGGAAATCGGCACAGGTAAGGAAATCAACACAGGTAAGGAAATCGGCACAGGTAAGGAAATCGGCACAGGTAAGGAAATCGGTGCAGGTAAGGGAATCGGTGCAGGTAAGAGAATCGACACAGGTCAGGAAATCGGTGCAGGTAAGGAAATTGTTGCAGGTAAGGAAATCGACGCAGGTAAGGATATCGGCACAGGTAAGGGAATCAGCACAGGTAAGGAAATCAGCACAGGTCAGGAAATTGACGCAGGTAAGGGAATCGGCACAGGTAAGGAAATCGGCACAGGTAAGGAAATTGGTGCAGGTAAGGAAATCGACGCAGGTAAGGAAATCGACACAGGTAAGGAAATCAACACAGGTAAGGAAATCGGTGCAGGTTAGGAAATCGGCACAGGTAAGGAAATCGGTGCAGGTTAGGAAATTGGCACAGGTAAGGAAATCGGCACAGGTAAGGAAATCGGTGCAGGTCAGGAAATTGACACAGGTAAGGGAATCGGCGCCGGTTAGGAAATAGATCCAGGTAACGAAATCGACACAGGTAAGGAAATCGGTGCAGGTAAGGAAATCGGTGCTGGTAAGGAAATCGGCGCAGGAAAGGAATCGACACAGGTCAGGAAATCGGTGCAGGTAAGGGAATCGGTGCAGGTAAGGGAATCGGCGCCGGTAAGGGAATCGACGCCGGTAAGGAAATAGGTCCAGGTAACGAAATAGACACAGGTAAGGAAATCGGTGCAGGTAAGGAAATCGATGCAGTTAAGGAAATCGACACAGGTAAGGAAATCGGCACAGGTAAGGAAATCGGTGCAGGTAAGGGAATCGGTGCAGGTAAGAGAATCGACACAGGTCAGGAAATCGGTGCAGGTAAGGAAATCGGCACAGGTAAGGGAATCGGCACAGGTAAGGAAACCAACACAGGTAAGGAAATCGGTGCAGGTAAGGGAATCGGTGCAGGTAAGAGAATCGACACAGGTCAGGAAATCGGTGCAGGTAAGGAAATCGGCACAGGTAAGGGAATCGGCACAGGTAAGGAAACCAACACAGGTAAGGAAATCGGTGCAGGTAAGGAAATCGGCACAGGTAAGGAAATCGGCACAGATAAGGCAATCGGTGCAGGTAAGGGAATCGGTGCAGGTAAGAGAATCGACACAGGTCAGGAAATCGGTGGAAGTAAGGAAATCGGTGCAGGTAAGGAAATCGGCACAGATAAGGAAATCAGCACAGGTCAGGAAATTGACGCAGGTAAGGGAATCGGCACAGGTAAGGAAATCGGCACAGGTAAGGAAATTGGCACAGGTAAGGAAATCGGTGCAGTTAAGGAAATCGGTGCTGGTAAGAGAATCGACGCAGGTAAGGAAATCTGTGCAGGTAAGGAAATCGGTGCAGGTAAGGAAATCGGTGCAGGTAAGGAAATCAGCACATGTAAGGGAATCGGCACAGGTAAGGAAATCAGCACAGGTCAGGAAATTGAAGCAGGTAAGGGAATCGGCGCAGGTAAGGAAATTGGCCCAGGTAAGAAATCGGCACAGGTAAGGAAATCGGCACAGGTAAGGAAATCGACACAGGTAAGGAAATTGACACAGGGAAATCAACACAGGTAAGGAAATCGACACAGGTAAATAGATCGACACAGGTAAGGGAATCTGCACAAGTAAGGAAATCGGTGCAGGTAAGGAAATCGGCACAGGTCAGGAAATCGACACAGGTAAGGGAATCGGCGCCGGTAAGGAAATAATTCCAGGTAAGGAAATCGGTGCAGGTAAGGAAATCGACACAGGTAAGGAAATCGGCACAGGTAAGGGTATTGGTGCAGGTAAGGGAATCGGTGCAGGTAAGGGAATCGATGCAGGTAAGGGAATCGATGCAGGTAAGGGAATCGGTGCAGGTAAGGAAATCGGTACAGGTAAGTAAATCGACACAGGTAAGGGAATCGACACAGGTAAGGAAATCGGCCCAGGTAAGGAAATCGGTGCAGGTAAGGGAATCGACACAGATAAAGCAATCGGTGCAGGTAAGGAAATCGACACAGGTAAGGAAATCGACACAGGTAAGGAAATCGGCGCAGGTAAGGAAATCGACACTGGTAAGGGAAGCGCCACAGGTAAGCGAATCGACACAGGTAAGGAAATCGAAACAATAAGGGAATCGGCACAGGTAAGGAAATGGGTCCAGGTAAGGGAATCGACGCAGGTAAGGAAATCGGCGCATGTAAGGGAATCGACACAGGTATGGAATCGGTGCATATAAGGGAATCGGTGCAGGTAAGGAAATCGGTGCAGGTAATGAAATCGGTGCAGGTAAGGAAATCGACACAGGTAAGGAAATCGGCACAGGTAAGGGTATCGATTCAGGTAAGGGTATCAGTGCAGGTAAGGGAATTGACGCAGGTAAGGGTATTGGTGCAGGTAAGGGAATCGGCGCAGGTAAGGAAATCGGTGCAGGTAAGGGTAGCGGTGCAGGTAAGGTAATCGGCACAGATAAAGAAATCAGTGCAGGTAAGGAAATCGACAAAGGTAAGGAAATCGACACAGATAAGCGAATCGACACAGGTAAGCAAATCGGCGCAGGTAAGGAAATCGACACAGGTAAGGAAATCGACGCAGTTAAGGAAATCGGCGCAGGTAATGAAATCAACGCAGGTAAGGGAATCGGTGCAGGTAAGCAAATCGGCGCAGGTAAGGAAATCGACACAGGTAAGGAAATCGACGCAGTTAAGGAAATCGGTGCAGGTAATGAAATCAACGCAGGTAAGGGAATCGGTGCAGGTAAGGAAATCGACACAGGTAAGGAAATCGCTGCAGATAAGGGAATCGACGCAGGTAAGGAAATCGACACAGGTAAGGGAATCGGCACAGGTAAGGAAATCGGTCCAGGTAAGGAAATCGACGCAGGTAAGGAAATCGGCGCACGGAAGGGAATCGACACAGGTATGGGAATCGGTGCAGGTAAGGGAATCGTTGCAGGTAAGGAAATCAGCACAGGTAAGGGAATCGGTCCAGGTAAGGAAATCGACGCAGGTAAGGAAATCGACACAGGTAAGGGAATCGACAAAGGTAAGGAAATCGGTGCAGGTAAGGGAATCGACACAGGTAAGGAAATCGCTGCAGGTAAGGGAATCGACGCAGGTAAGGAAATCGACACAGATAAAGATATCGGTGCAGGTAAGGAAATTGACACAGGTAAGGAAATCGACACAGGTAAGGAAATCGACACAGGTAAGGAAATCGACGCAGATATGGAAATCGGTGCAGGTAAGGAAATCGATGCAGGTAAGGAAATCGGCACAGGGAAATCGACACAGGTAAGGAAATCGACGCAGATATGGAAATCGGTGCAGGTAAGGAAATCGATGCAGGTAAGGAAATCGGCACAGGGAAATCGACGTAGGTAAGGAAATCGACGCAGGTAAGGAAATCGGCACAGGTAAGGAAATCGACGCAGGAAAGGAAATCGACACAGGTAAGGGAATCGACACAGGGAAATCGACACAGGTAAGGAAATCGACACAGGTAAATAGATCGACACAGGTAAGGGAATCTGCACAAGTAAGGGAATCGACACAGGTAAGGGAATCGGCGCCGGTAAGGGAATCGGCGCCGGTAAGGAAATAGGTCCAGGTAACTAAATCGACACAGGTAAGGAAATCGGTGCAGGAAAGGAAATCGGTGCTAGTAAGGAAATCGGCGCAGGAAAGGAATCGACACAGGTAAGGAAATCGACGCAGGTAAGTAAATCGGCACAGGTAAGGAAATCGACACAGGTAAGGAAATCGATGCAGGTAAGGGAATCGACACAGGTAAATAGATCGACACAGGTAAGGGAATCTGCACAAGTAAGGGAATCGACACAGGTAAGGGAATCGGCGCTGGTAAGGAAATAGGTCCAGGTAACGAAATCAGCACAGGTCAGGAAATCGGCACAGGTAAGGAAATCGGCACAGGTAAGGAAATCGGCACAGGGAAGGAAATTGGTGCGGGTAAGGGAATCGACACAGGTAAGGAAATCGTGCAGGTAAGGAAATCGACACAGGTAAGGAAATCAGTGCAGGTAAGGAAATCGGCGCAGGTAAGGAAATTGGTGCAGGTAAGGAAATCGACGCTGGTAAGGAAATCGGGGCAGGTAAGAAAATCGACACAGGTAAAGAAATCGACACAGGTAAGGAAATCGGCACAAGTGAGGGAATCGGTGCAGGTAAGGAAATCGGAGAAGGTAAGGAAATCGACACAGGTAAGGAAATCGGTGCAGGTAAGGAAATCGACGCTGGTAAGGAAATCGGGGCAGGTAAGGAAATCGACACAGGTAAGGAAATCGGTGCAGGTAAGGGAATCGGTGCACGTAAGGGAATCGGCGCAGGTAAGGAAATCGTTGCAGGTAAGGAAATCGGTGCAGGTAAGGAAAACGACACTGGTAAGGGAATCGGCGCAGGTAAGGAAATTGTTGCAGGTAAGGAAATCAGTGCAGGTAAGGATATCGACACAGATGAGGAAATCGGCGCAGGTAAGGAAATTGGCGCTGGTAAGGAAATCGGTGCAGGTAAGGAAATCGGCACAGGTAAGGAAATCGACGCAGGTAAGGAAATCAACGCAGGTAAGGAAATCGGTGCAGGTAAGGAAATCGACACAGGTAAGGAAATCAGTCCAGGGAATCGACATAGGTAAGGAAATCGGCACAGGTAAGGAAATCGGCACAGGTAAGGAAATCGGCACAGGTAAGGAAATTGGTGCGGGTAAGGGAATCGACACAGGTAAGGAAATCGTGCAGGTAAGGAAATCGACACAAGTAAGGAAATCAGTGCTGGTAAGGAAATCGGCGCAGGTAAGGAAATTGGTGCAGGTAAGGAAATCGACGCTGGTAAGGAAATCGGGGCAGGTAAGGAAATCGACACAGGTAAGGAAATTGACACAGGTAAGGAAATCGGCACAAGTGAGGGAATCGGTGCAGGTCAGGAAATCGGAGAAGGTAAGGAAATCGACATAGGTAAGGAAATCGACGCAGGTAAGGAAATCGACGCAGGTAAGGAAATCGGTGCAGGTAAGGAAATCGACACAGGTAAGGAAATCGGTGCAGGTAAGGAAATCGACACAGGTAAGGAAATCGGTGCAGGTAAGGAAATCGGCGCAGGTAAGGAAATCGGTGCAGGTAAGGAAATCGACACAGGTAAGAAAATCGACACAGAATAAGGAAATCGGTGCAGGTAAGGAAATCGGCGCAGGTAAGGAAATCGACACAGAATAAGGAAATCGGTGCAGGTAAGGAAATTGGTGCAGGTAAGGAAATCGACACTGGTAAGGGAATCGGCGCAGGTAAGGAAATCGTTGCAGGTAAGGAAATCGGTGCAGGTAAGGATATCGACACAGATGAGGAAATCGGCGCAGGTAAGGAAATTGGCGCTGGTAAGGAAATCGGTGCAGGTAAGGAAATCGGCACAGGTAAGGAAATCGACATAGGTAAGGAAATCGACGCAGGTAAGGAAGTCGGGGCAGGTAAGGAAATCAGCGCAGGTAAGGAAATCGGTGCAGGTAACGAAATCGACACAGGTAAGGAAATCGGTGCAGGGAAGAAAATCGGCACAGGTAAGGAAATCGGCACAGGTAAGGAAATCGATACAGGTAAGGAAATCGACACAGGAAAGGAAATCGACACAGGTACGGAAATCGGTCCTAGTAAGGAAATCGACACAGGTAAGGAAATCGATACAGGTAAGGAAATCGACGCAGGTAAGGAAGTCGGGGTAGGTAAGGAAATCGGCGCAGGTAAGGAAATCGGTGCTGGTAAGGAAATCGGCACAGGTAAGGAAATCGACACAGGTAAGGAAATCGACACAGGAAAGGAAATCGACACAGGTACGGAAATCGGTCCTAGTAAGGAAATCGACACAGGTAAGGGAATCGGTGCAGGTAAGGAAATCGACACAGGTAAGGAAATCGACGCAGGTAATGAAATTGTGCAGGTAAGGAAATCGACGCAGGTAAGGGAATCGGTGCAGGTAAGGAAATCAATACAGGTAAGGAAATCGTGCAGGTAAGGAAATCGGCACAGGTAAGGAAATCGGTGCAGGTAAGGAAATCGGCACAGGTAAGGGAATCGGCACAGGTAAAGGAATCGGCGCAGGTAAGGAAATCGACACAGGTAAGGAAATTGGTGCGGGTAAGGGAATCGACACAGGTAAGGAAATCGTGCAGGTAAGGAAATCGGCACAGGTAAGGAAATTGGTGCGGGTAAGGGAATCGACACAGGTAAGGAAATTGTGCAGGTAAGGAAATCGACACAGGTAAGGAAATCGGTGCAGGTAAGGAAATCGACGCTGGTAAGGAAATCGGGGCAGGTAAGGAAATCGACACAGGTAAGGAAATCGGGGCAGGTAAGGAAATCGACACAGGTAAGGAAATCGACACAGGTAAGGAAATCGGCACAAGTGAGGGAATCGGTTCAGGTAAGGAAATCGGAGAAGGTAAGGAAATCGGCCCAGGTAAGGAAATCGGCGCAGGTAAGGAAATCGCTGCAGGTAAGGAAATCGACACAGGTCAGGAAATCGGTGCAGGTAAGGAAATCGATACAGGTAAGGAAATCGGTGCAGGTAAGGAAATCGGCGCAGATAAAGAAATCGGTGCAGTTAAGGAAATCGGCGCAGGTAAGGAAATCGGTGCAGGTAAGGAAATCGACACAGGTAAGGAAGTCGGGGCAGGTAAGGAAATTAGCGCAGGTAAGGAAATCGGCACAGGTAAGGAAATCGGTGCAGGTAAGGAAATCAGCACAGGTAAGGAAATCGACATAGGTAAGGAAATCGACGCAGGTAAGGAAATCGACATAGGTAAGGAAATCGACGCAGGTAAGGAAATCGGTGCAGGTAACGAAATCGGCGCATGTAAGGAATCGACACAGGTAAGGAAATCGACGCAGGTAAGGAAATCGACACAGGTAAGGAAATCGGCACAGGTAAGGAAATCGGTGCAGGGAAGAAAATCGGTGCAGGTAAGGAAATCGATACAGGTAAGGAAATCGGCATAGGTAAGGAAATCGGCACAGGTAAGGAAATCGACACAGGTACGGAAATCGACGCAGGTAAGGAAATCGGTGCAGGTAAGGAAATCGACACAGGTAAGGAAATCGGTGCAGGTAAGGAAATTGACACAGAATAAGGAAATCGGTGCAGGTAAGGAAATCGACACTGGTAAGGGAATCGGCGCAGGTAAGGAAATCGTTGCAGGTAAGGAAATCGGTGCAGGTAAGGATATCGATACAGATGAGGAAATCGGCGCAGGTAAGGAAATTGGCACTGGTAAGGAAATCGGTGCAGGTAAGGAAATCGACGCAGGTAAGGAAGTCGGGGCAGGTAAGGAAATCAGCGCAGGTAAGGAAATCGGCACAGGTAAGGAAATCGGTGCAGGTAAGGAAATCAGCACAGGTAAGGAAATCGACATAGGTAAGGAAATCGACGCTGGTAAGGAAATCGACATAGGTAAGGAAATCGACGCAGGTAAGGAAATCGGTGCAGGTAACGAAATCGGCGCATGTAAGGAATCGACACAGGTAAGGAAATCGACGCAGGTAAGGAAATCGACACAGGTAAGGAAATCGGCACAGGTAAGGAAATCGGTGCAGGTAAGGAAATCGGTGCAGGTAAAGAAATCGTTGCAGGTAAGGAAATCGGCATAGGTAAGGAAATCGGCACAGGTAAGGAAATCGACACAGGTACGGAAATCGACGCAGGTAAGGAAATCGGTGCAGGTAAGGAAATCGGTGCAGGTAAGGAAATCGACGCAGGTAAGGAAATCGGCACAGGTAAGGGAATTGGCACAGGTAAGGGAATTGGCACATGTAAGGAAATCGGCACAGGTAAGGAAATAGACACACGTAAGGAAATCGACGCAGGTAAGGAAATCGGTGCAGGTAAGGAAATCGGCACAGGTAAGGAAATCGACACAGGTAAGGGAATCAACACAGGAAAGGAAATCGACACAGGTAAGGAAATCGATGCAGGTAAGGAAGTTGGGGCAGGTAAGGAAATTGACACAGATAAGGAAATTGGTCCAGGTCAGGAAATCGGTGCAGGTGAGGAAATCGGTGCAGGTAATGAAATCGGCACAGGTAAGGAAATTGGCACAGGTCAGGAAATCGGCAAATGTGAGGGAATCGGTGCAGGTAAGGAAATCGGCGCAGGTAAGGAAATCGGTGCTGTTAAGGAAATCGGCCCTGGTAAGGAAATCGGCACAGGTAAGGAAATCAACGCAGGTAAGGAAATCGGCACAGGTAAGGGAATCAGTGCAGGTAAGGAAATCTGCCCAGGTAAGGAAATCGGCGCAGGTAAGGAAATTGGTGCAGGTAAGGAAATCGGTGCAGGTAAGGAAATCGGCCCAGGTAAGGAAATTATTGCAGGTAAGGAAATCGACACAGGTAAGGAAATCGGTGCAGGTAAGGAAATTGGTGCAGGTAAGGAAATCGACACAGGTAAGGGATTCGTCGCAGGTAAGGAAATCGGTGCAGGTAAGGAAATCGACACAGGTAAGGAAATCGGCGCAGGTAAGGAAATTGGCACTGGTAAGGAAATCGGTGCAGGTAAGGAAATCGGTGCAGGCAAGGAAATCGACACAGGTAAGGAATTCGTCACAGGTAAGAAAATCGGTGCAGGTAAGGAAATCGGCACAGGTAAGGAAATCGACACAGGTAATGAAATCGGTGCAGGTAAGGAAGTCGGGGCAGGTAAGGAAATCAGCGCAGGTAATGAAATCGGCGCAGGTAAGGAAATCGACACAGGTTAGGAAATCAGCGCAGGTAATGAAATCGGCGCAGGTAAGGAAATCGACACAGGTTAGGAAATCAGCACAGGTAAGGAAATCGGTGCAGGGAAGAAAATCGGCACAGGTATGGAAATCGATACAGGTAAGGAAATCGGCACAGGTAAGGAAATCGGGGTAGGTAAGGAAATCAGTGCTGGTAAGGAAATCGGCACAGGTAAGGAAAACGGTGTAGGTAAGGAAATCGGTGCAGGTAAGGAAATCGGTGCAGGGAAGGAATCGACACAGGTAAGGAAATCGACACAGGTACGGAAATCGACGCAGGTAAGGAAATCAGTGCAGGTAAGGAAATCGGTGCAGGTAAGGAAATCGACGCAGGTAAGGAAATCGGCACAGGTAAGGGAATTGGCACATGTAAGGAAATTGGCACAGGTAAGGAAATCGACACAGGTAAGGAAATCGACGCAGGTAAAGAAATCGGTACAGGTAAGGAAATCGACACAGGTAAGAAAATTGGTCCAGGTCAGGAAATCGATTCAGGTAAGGAAATCGGTGCAGGTAAGGAAATCGGCGCAGGTAAGGAAATCGGTGCAGGTAAGGAAATCGACACAGGTAAGAAAATCGGTGCAGGTAAGGAAATTGACACAGAATAAGGAAATCGGTGCAGGTAAGGAAATCGACACTGGTAAGGGAATTGGTGCAGGTAAGGAAATCGTTGCAGGTAAGGAAATCGGCGCAGGTAAGGAAATTGGCACTGGTAAGGAAATCGGTGCAGGTAAGGAAATCAGCACAGGTAAGGAAATCGACATAGGTAAGGAAATCGACGCAGGTAAGGAAGTCGGGGCAGGTAAGGAAATCGGTGCAGGTAAGGAAATCGGCACAGGTAAGGAACTCGGCACAGGTAAGGAAATCGACACAGGTAAGAAAATCGGTGCAGGTAAGGAAATTGACACAGAATAAGGAAATCGGTGCAGGTAAGGAAATCGACACTGGTAAGGGAATTGGTGCAGGTAAGGAAATCGTTGCAGGTAAGGAAATCGGCGCAGGTAAGGAAATTGGCACTGGTAAGGAAATCGGTGCAGGTAAGGAAATCAGCACAGGTAAGGAAATCGACATAGGTAAGGAAATCGACGCAGGTAAGGAAGTCGGGGCAGGTAAGGAAATCAGCGCAGGTAAGGAAATCGGCACAGGTAAGGAAATCGGCACAGGTAAGGAAATCGACGCAGGTAAGGAAATCGACACAGGTAAGGAAATCGGCACAGGTAAGGAAATCGGTGCAGGGAAGAAAATCGGTGCAGGTAAGGAAATCGGCACAGGTAAGGAAATCGGTGCAGGGAAGAAAATCGGTGCAGGTAAGGAAATCGATACAGGTAAGGAAATCGGTGCTGGTAAGGAAGTCGGGGTAGGTAAGGAAATTGGCGCAGGTAAGGAAATCGGTGCTGGTAAGGAAAACGGCACAGGTAAGGAAATCGACACAGGTAAGGAAATCGGTGCAGGTAAGGAAATCGGTGCAGGTAAAGAAATCGTTGCAGGTAAGGAAATCGGCATAGGTAAGGAAATCGGCACAGGTAAGGAAATCGGTGCAGGTAAGGAAATCGGTGCAGGTAAGGAAATCGACGCAGGTAAGGAAATCGGCACAGGTAAGGGAATTGGCACATGTAAGGAAATCGGCACAGGTAAGGAAATCGACACAGGTAAGGAAATCGACGCAGGTAAGGAAATTGGGGCAGGTAAGGAAATTGACACAGATAAGGAAATTGGTCCAGGTCAGGAAATCGGTGCAGGTGAGGAAATCGGTGCAGGTAATGAAATCGGCACAGGTAAGGAAATTATTGCAGGTAAGGAAATTTGCCCAGGTAAGGAAATCGGCGCAGATAAGGAAATCGGCGCAGGTAAGGAAATTGGTGCAGGTAAGGAAATCGGTGCAGGTAAGGAAATCGGCCCAGGTAAGGAAATTATTGCAGGTAAGGAAATTGGCCTAGGTAAGGAAATCAGCGCAGATAAGGAAATCGGTGCAGGTAAGGAAATCGGCGCAGGTAAGGGAATCGGTGCAGGTAAGGAAATCGACACAGGTAAGGGATTCGTCGCAGGTAAGGAAATCGGTGCAGGTAAGGAAATCGACACAGGTAAGGGATTCGTCGCAGGTAAGGAAATCGGTGCAGGTAAGGAAATCGACACAGGTAAGGAAATCGGCGCAGGTAAGGAAATTGGCACTGGTAAGGAAATCGGTGCAGGTAAGGAAATCGGTGCAGGTAAGGAAATCGGCGCAGGTAAGGGAATCGGTGCAGGTAAGGAAATCGGCGCAGGTAAGTAAATCGACACAGAAGAAGGAAATCGGTGCAGGTAAGGAAATCGGTGCAGGTAAAGGATATCGACACAGGTAAGGGATTCGTCGCAGGTAAGGAAATCGGTGCAGGTAAGGAAATCGACACAGGTAAGGAAATCGGCGCAGGTAAGGAAATTGGCACGGGTAAGGAAATCGGTGCAGGTAAGGAAATCGGTGCAGGCAAGGAAATCGACACAGGTAAGGAATTCGTCACAGGTATGGAAATCAGTGCTGGTAAGGAAATCGGCACAGGTAAGGAAAACGGTGTAGGTAAGGAAATCGGTGCAGGTAAGGAAATCGACGCAGGTAAGGAAATCGGCACAGGTAAGGAAATCGGCACAGGTAAGTAAAACGACACAGGAAAGGAAATTGACACAGGTAAGGAAATCGGTGCAGGGAAGGAATTGACACAGGTAAGGAAATCGACACAGGTACGGAAATCGACGCAGGTAAGGAAATCAGTGCAGGTAAGGAAATCGGTGCAGGTAAGGAAATCGACGCAGGTAAGGAAATCGGCACAGGTAAGGGAATTGGCACATGTAAGGAAATTGGCACAGGTAAGGAAATCGACACAGGTAAGGAAATCAACGCAGGTAAAGAAATCGGTACAGGTAAGGAAATCGGCACAGGTAAGGGAATCGGTGCAGGTAAGGAAATCGACGCAGGTAAGGAAATCGGCGAAGGTAAGGAAATCGGTGCATGCAAGGAAATCGACACAGGTAAGGAAGATGGGGCAGGTAAGGAAATTGACACAGATAAGGAAATTGGTCCAGGTCAGGAAATCGGTTCAGGTAAGGAAATCGGCACTAGGTGAGGGAATCGGTGCAGGTAAGGAAATCGGCGCAGGTAAGGAAATCGGCGCAGGTAAGGAAATCGGTGCAGGTAAAGAAATCGGTGCAGGTAAGGAAGATGGGGCAGGTAAGGAAATTGACACAGATAAGGAAATTGGTCCAGGTCAGGAAATCGGTTCAGGTAAGGAAATCGGCACTAGGTGAGGGAATCGGTGCAGGTAAGGAAATCGGCGCAGGTAAGGAAATCGGCGCAGGTAAGGAAATCGGTGCAGGTAAAGAAATCGGTGCAGGTAAGGAAATCGGCGAAAGTAAGGAAATCGGTGCATGTAAGGAAATTGGCGCAGGTAAGGAAATCGACACAGGTAAGGATATCGACGCAGGTAAGGAAATCGGTGCAGATAAGGAAATCGACACAGGTAAGGAAATCGGTGCAGGTAAGGAAATCGGCACAGGTAAGGAAATCGACACAGGTAAGGAAATCGGTGCAGGTGAGGAAATTGGTGCAGGTAAGGAAATCGGTGCAGGTAAGGAAATCGACACAGGTAAGGAAATCGGTGCAGGAAGGAAATCGGTGCAGGTAAGGAAATTGGTGCAGGTGAGGAAATCAGCGCAGGTAAGGGAATCGGTGCAGGTAAGGAAATTGGCGCAGGTAAGGAATTTGGTGCAGGTAAGGAAATCGGTGCAGGTAAGGAAATCGACACATGTAAGGAAATCGGTGCAGGTAAGGAAATTGGTGCAGGTAAGGAAATCAGCGCAGGTAAGGGAATCGGTGCAGGTCAGGAAATTGGCGCAGGTAAGGAAATCGACACATATAAGGAAATCGGCGCATGTAAGGAATCGACACAGGTAAGGAAATCGACGCAGGTAAGGAAATCGGTGCAGGTAAGGAAATCGGCACAGGTAAGGGAATCGGTGCAGGTAAGGAAATCGACACAGGTAAGGAAATCGACACAGGTAAGGGAATCGGTGCAGGTAAGGAAATCGACGCAGGTAAGGAAATCGACGCAGGTAAGGAAATCGGTGCAGGTAAGGAATTCGATGCAGGTAAGGAAATCGACGCAGGTAAGGAAATCGGTGCAGGTAAGGAATCGACATAGGTAAGGGAATCGACGCAGGTAAGGAAATCGACACAGGTAAGGAAATCGGCGCAGGTAAGGAAATCGACGCAGGTAATGGCATCGGTGCAGGTAAGGAAATCGGCACAGGTAAGGAAATTGGCACAGGTGAGGAAATTGGCGCAGGTGAGGGAATCGACACAGGTAAGGAAATCGGCACAGGTAAGGAAATTGGCACAGGTGAGGAAATTGGCGCAGGTGAGGGAATCGACACAGGTAAGGAAATCGACACAGGTAAGGGAATTGGTGCAGGTAAGGGAATCGGTGCAGGTAAGGAAATCGACACAGGTAAGGGAATCGGTGCAGGTAATGAAATCGACACAGGTAAGGGAATCGGTGCAGGTAAGGAAATCGGCACAGGTAAGGAAATCGGTGCAGGTAAGGAAATCGACGCAGGTAAGGAAATTGACACAGGTAAGGAAATCGGTGCAGGTAAGGAAATCGACGCAGGTAAGGAAATCGACACAGGTAAGGAAATCGGTGCATGTAAGGAAATCAGCGCAGGTAAGGAAATTGACACAGGTAAGGAAATCGGTGCAGGTAAGGAAATCGACACAGGTAAGGGAATCGGTGCAGGTAATGAAATCGACACAGGTAAGGGAATCGGTGCAGGTAAGGAAATCGATACAGGTAAGGGAATTGGTGCAGGTAAGGAAATCAACACAGGTAAGGAAATCGGCACAGGTAAGGAAATCAACACAGGTAAGGAAATCGGCGCAGGTAAGGAAATCAACACAGGTAAGGAAATCGGCGCAGGTAAGGAAATCGGCGCAGGTAAGGAAATCAACACAGGTAAGGAAATCGGTGCAGGTAAGGAAATCGGCACAGCAAATGCCCGGTTAGCAGCAGCAGGAATGGTAAGAGAGACGGGGAGCGAGAGGTGCGGCGGCGGAGTGGGGGGGCGGGGTGTGGAGAGCGAGAGGAGGAGAGTTGGGGGGAAGCCTTTCGGGTGCAGTTAGGTGCAGTGACCGGGAGGGAGCAGGCCATTCGGCCCGGGATAGGGCGGGGGAGCGGACCGGGAGGCCATTCGGCCTGGGATAGGGGAGGGGGAGCTGACCGGCAAGGCACGCGGGGCTGGTGATGGTGGAGGTTGGCGGGACCGGCTTTAATAATTGGAGCTAAGTTGCTGCCATACAGTTGAATGTGTTTCTAAGTTGATGCAATGTGTTTTAATGTGTTGGGAGCTGGCTGTATCTTTCACTCTCCAGCCTCAGCCCGCATTGTGTCCCTGATTACCGTGGCAACCCAATCTTTTTGGCGCAGATCAAGGCTCCACCCCCCCCCCCCCCCCAAAACTAAAGGACAGGTTAGGCCAAAGTGAAGAAATCCAACGGGGAAACTTAGAACATTTCTTTTCGCGTACTTGGGTCACAAAAAAACGGGCGTAGCTCTTCAAGTACGCCAGGAAAAACCTTTGGGGGAAAATTGAGCCCTGTGAAAGGGTTCGATATGTCGGTGTAGAGAAGATGTTCCCACTTGTGGAGGTGACCAGAACTAGGGGGCCATCAATATAAGATAGTCACTGATAAATCCAATGGGGAATTCAGGAGAAACCTCTGTACCCAGAAAGTGGTGAGAATGTGGAACTCACTGCCACAGGGTTGAGGCGAATAGTATCGGTGTATTTAAGGGGAAGCTGGATAAAGACATGAGGGAGAAAGGAATAGGTTATGTTGATGGGGTAAGATGATGAGGGTGGGGGGAGGCTTGTATGGAGCATACCCCTTGATCCCCCTAGTCCTTACTACTTGGGGGATCAAGGGGTATGGCGAGAAAGCAGGAATGGGGTACTGAAGTTGCATGTTCAGCCATGAACTCATTGAATGGCGGTGCAGGCTCGAAGGGCCGAATGGCCTACTCCGGCACCAAACTTTCTATCTATCTATCTCTATAAACACCGGCACGGACCTGGGGCTGAACGGCATGTTTCTGGGCTGTAAATACTGTGTCACCATTTGTCACATAAATCCCAATTCGTTCTTTTATTGCACTTAGTGGGATCTTGCTCTACGTGAATTGGCCGCCGCGTTTGCCTATTTAACACTCTCAAAAGTAACTCAATGACTGTGAAGTGCTCTGGGACCTCCTTCACAGTGTAGCGACTGTCGATGGGCTGAGAAGTGGAAAGATGTGGGGTTACGAAAATTCCTTCCGTTATTGTGCCCCAAGTTCTGGAATTCCCTCACAATAAACCTCTCGGCCTCTCCACCCCTCTCTCTCGCTCCTCCTTTAAGACACTCCTTAAGACCTACCTCTTCGAGCAAGCCTTTGGCTCACCTCGTATCTCCTTACGCCCCTGTGAAGCAACTTGGGACGTTTTCCTACGTTAAAGGGTCAACCTTGATAAAAACACTGGCGAGGCCGCAGCTGGGGCATTGTGGCCAATTCTGGGCACTGCACTTTAGTAAGGATGTCAAGGCCTTTGGAGAGGGTGCGGAGATTTACCAGAAGCTGGGACTGTTCTCCTTAGAGCGGAGAAGGTTAAGGGGAGATTTACTACAGGCGTTCAAAATCGTGAATGGTTTTGACGGAGTAACGAAGGAGAAACTGTTATCTGTGGCAGGAGGGTCAATAAACAGAGGACACAGATTTAACATAATGGGCAATAAAAAGAGCTGACACGAGCAGAATTTATTTTACGCAGCGAGTTGCTGTGACCTGGAACGCGCTGCTTGTAAGGGTGGTGGGAGCAGATTCAATCGTAACTTTCAAAAGGGGAATTATTATTATTATTAACGTTTATTTATATCGCGCCTTTAACTTGGTAAAACGTCCCAAGTCGTACAGTAGGCGGTTAAGAAAGCAAATGGCATGTTGGCCTTCATAGCGAGGGGATTTGAGTACAGGGGCAGGGAGGTGTTGCTACAGTTGTACAGGGCCTTGGTGAGGCCACACCTGGAGTATTGTGTACAGTTTTGGTCTCCTAACCTGAGGAAGGACATTCTTGCTATTGAGGGAGTGCAGCGAAGGTTCACCAGACTGATTCCCGGGATGGCGGGACTGACATATCAAGAAAGACTGGATCAACTGGGCTTGTATTCACTGGAGTTCAGAAGAATGAGAGGGGATCTCATAGAAACGTTTAAAATTCTGATGGGATTGGACAGGTTATATGCAGGAAGAATGTTCCCAATGTTGGGGAAGTCCAGAACCAGGGGTCACAGTCTAAGGATAAGGGGTAAGCCATTTAGGACCGAGATGAAGAGAAACTTCTTCACCCAGAGAGTGGTGAACCTGTGGAATTCTCTACCACAGAAAGTTGTTGAGGCCAATTCACTAAATATATTCAAAAAGGAGTTAGATGTCGTCCTTACTACTCGGGGGATCAAGGGGTATGGCGAGAAAGCAGGAATGGGGTACTGAAGTTGCATGTTCAGCCATGAACTCATTGAATGGCGGTGCAGGCTCGAAGGGCTGAATGGCCTACTCCTGCACCTATTTTCTATGTTTCTATGTTTCTATGTCACACTGTGTTACTGTTGTGTATCTGTAAAGCATGCACTCCCATGTTCTGCCACCAGGGAGCGCATCCCCTGAAGTCCCAAGGGATCCCAGCTTCCCTTGGGAGCACTGTATATCAGCCGGCCCCTAAGGCCTGTTCCTCACTCTGGAGTGTCTTATTAAAGACTGAGGTCACTGTTACTTTAACCTCCCTGTGTGCAGCCTCATCTGTGTTAGGAACACAATAGTTCCATGACAAACCAGATACATTTGACACCAAGCCACTGAAGAAGAAATTACGGCAGGTGACCAAAAACTTGTTTAAATAGGTAGGTTTTAAGCAGCATCTTAAAGGAGGAAAGAGAGGTAGAGAGGCGGAGAGGTTTCGGGAGGAAGTTCCAGATCTTGGGGCCTAGGCAACAGAAGGCACAGCCACCGACGGTTGAGCGATTATAATGAGGGATGCTCAAGAGTAGGATAGTCAGAGTAGGAATCGCAGGATAGCGCAGATGAATACGTGGCTTGAGCAGTGGTGCAACAGGGAGGGATTCAAATTCCTGGGGCATTGGAACCGGTTCTGGGGGAGGTGGGATCAGTACAAACCGGACGGTCTGCACCTGGGCAGGACCGGAACCAATGTCCTAGGGGGAGTGTTTGCTAGTGCTGTTGGGGAGGATTTAAACTGATATGGCAGGGGGATGGGAATCAATGCAGGGAGACAGAGGGAAACAAAAAGGAGGCAAAAGCAAAAGACAGAAAGGAGATGAGGAAAAGTGGAGGGCAGAGAAGCCCAAGGCAAAGAACAAAAAGGGCCACTGTACAGCAAAATTCTAAAAGGACAAAGGGTGTTAAAAGAACAAGCCTGAAGGCTTTGTGTCTTAATGCAAGGAGTATCCGCAATAAAGTGGATGAATTAACTGTGCAAATAGATGTTAACAAATATGATGTGATTGGGATTACGGAGACGTGGCTCCAGGATGATCAGGGCTGGGAACTCAACATCCAGGGGTATTCAACATTCAGGAAAGATAGAATAAAAGGAAAAGGAGGTGGGGTAGCATTGCTGGTTAAGGAGCAAATTAAGGCAATAGTTCGGAAGGACATTAGCTTGGATGATGTGGAATCTATATGGGTAGAGCTGCAGAATACCAAAGGACAAAAAACGTTAGTGGGAGTTGTGTACAGACCTCCAAACAGTAGTAGTGATGTTGGGGAGGGCATCAAACATGAAATTAGGGGTGCGTGCAATAAAGGTGCAGCAGTTATAATGGGTGACTTTAATATGCACATAGATTGGGTTAACCAAACTGGAAGCAATACGGTAGAGGAGGATTTCCTGGAGTGCATAAGGGATGGTTTTTTAGACCAATATGTCGAGGAACCAACTAGGGGGGAGGCCATCTTAGACTGGGTGTTGTGTAATGAGAGAGGATTAATTAGCAATCTCGTTGTGCGAGGCCCCTTGGGGAAGAGTGACCATAATATGGTGGAATTCTACATTAGGATGGAGAATGAAACAGTTAATTCAGATACCATGGTCCAGAACTTAAAGAAGGGTAACTTTGAAGGTATGAGGCGTGAATTGGCTAGGATAGATTGGCGAATGATACTGAAGGGGTTGACTGTGGATGGGCAATGGCAGACATTTAGAGACCGCATGGATGAACTACAACAATTGTACATTCCTGTCTGTCGTAAAAATAAAAAAGGAAAGGTGGCTCAACCGTGGCTATCGAGGGAAATCAGGGATAGCATTAAAGCCAAGGAAGTGGCATACAAATTGGCCAGAAATAGCAGCGAACCTGGGGACTGGGAGAAATTTAGAACTCAGCAGAGGAGGACAAAGGGTTTGATTAGGGCAGGGAAAATGGAGTACGAGAAGAAGCTTGCAGGGAACATTAAGACGGATTGCAAAAGTTTCTATAGATATGTAAAGAGAAAAAGGTTAGTAAAGACAAACGTAGGTCCCCTGCAGTCAGAATCAGGGGAAGTCATAACGGGGAACAAAGAAATGGCGGACCAATTGAACAAGTACTTTGGTTCGGTATTCACGAAGGAGGACACGAACAACCTTCCGGTTATAAAAGGGGTCGGGGGGTCTAGTAAGGAGGAGGAACTGAGGGAAATCCTTATTAGTCGGGAAATTGTGTTGGGGAAATTGATGGGATTGAAGGCCGATAAATCCCCAGGGCCTGATGGACTGCATCCCAGAGTACTTAAGGAGGTGGCCTCGGAAATAGTGGATGCATTGACAGTCATTTTCCAACATTCCATTGACTCTGGATCAGTTCCTATGGAGTGGAGGGTAGCCAATGTAACCCCACTTTTTAAAAAAGGAGGGAGAGAGAAAACAGGGAATTATAGACCGGTCAGCCTGACCTCAGTAGTGGGTAAAATGATGGAATCAATTATTAAGGATGTCATCGCAGTGCATTTGGAAAGAGGTAATATGATAGGTCCAAGTCAGCATGGATTTGTGAAAGGGAAATCATGCTTGACAAATCTTCTGGAATTTTTTGAGGATGTTTCCAGTAGAGTGGACAAGGGAGAACCAGTTGATGTGGTATATTTGGACTTTCAGAAGGCTTTCGACAAGATCCCACACAAGAGATTAATGTGCAAAGTTAAAGCACATGGGATTGGGGGTAGTGTGCTGACATGGATTGAGAACTGGTTGTCAGACAGGAAGCAAAGAGTAGGAGTAAATGGGGACTTTTCAGAATGGCAGGCAGTGACTAGTGGGGTACTGCAAGGTTCTGTGCTGGGGCCCCAGCTGTTTACACTGTACATTAATGATTTAGACGAGGGGATTAAATGTAGTATCTCCAAATTTGCGGATGACACTAAGTTGGGTGGCAGTGTGAGCTGCAAGGAGGATTCTATGAGGCTGCAGAGCGACTTGGATAGGTTAGGTGAGTGGGCAAATGCATGGCAGATGAAGTATAATGTGGATAAATGTGAGGTTATCCACTTTGGTGGTAAAAACAGAGAGACAGACTATTATCTGAATGGTGACAGATTAGGAAAAGGGCAGGTGCAAAGAGACCTGGGTGTCATGGTACATCAGTCATTGAAGGTTGGCATGCAGGTACAGCAGGCGGTTAAGAAAGCAAATGGCATGTTGGCCTTCATAGCGAGGGGATTTGAGTACAGGGGCAGGGAGGTGTTGCTACAATTGTACAGGGCCTTGGTGAGGCCACACCTGGAGTATTGTGTACAGTTTTGGTCTCCTAACCTGAGGAAGGACATTCTTGCTATTGAGGGAGTGCAGCGAAGGTTCACCAGACTGATTCCCGGGATGGCGGGACTGACCTATCAAGAAAGACTGGATCAACTGGGCTTGTATTCACTGGAGTTCAGAAGAATGAGAGGGGACCTCATAGAAACGTTTAAAATTCTGACGGGGTTAGACAGGTTAGATGCAGGAAGAATGTTCCCAATGTTGGGGAAGTCCAGAACCAGGGGACACAGTCTAAGGATCAGGGGGAAGCCATTTAGGACCGAGATGAGGAGAAACTTCTTCACCCAGAGAGTGGTGAACCTGTGGAATTCTCTACCACAGAAAGTTGTTGAGGCCAATTCACTAAATATATTCAAAAAGGAGTTAGATGAAGTCCTTACTACTAGGGGAATCAAGGGGTATGGTGAGAAAGCAGGAGTGGGGTACTGAAGTTGAATGTTCAGCCATGAACTCATTGAATGGCGGTGCAGGCTAGAAGGGCCGAATGGCCTACTCCTGCACCTATTTTCTATGTTTCTATGTTTTCTAAGAGGCCAGAATTTGAGGAGTGCAGACATCTCGGGGGGTTGTGGGGCTGGAGCAGATTACAGAGATAGGGAGGGGCAAGGGCCATGGAGGGATTTGTTAACAACGATGAGAA
Organism: Pristiophorus japonicus; assembly: GCF_044704955.1. NCBI lineage: Eukaryota > Metazoa > Chordata > Chondrichthyes > Pristiophoridae > Pristiophorus > Pristiophorus japonicus. Next base: position 17,928 of record NW_027254699.1, on the reverse strand, counting down.
TTTTGAAATCGAGGCATTGTTTAACCGGAAGCCAATGTAGGTCGGCGAGCACAGGGGGTGATGACGGTTGAGCGGGACTCGATGCGAGGCTGCTGAGTTTTGGATGACCTCGAGTTTACGTAGTGTAGAATGTGGGAGGCCAGCCAGGAGTGAGTTGGAATAGTCAAGTCTAGAGGTAACAAAGGCATGGATGAGGGCTTCAGCAGCAGAAGAGCTAAGGCGGGGGCGGAGGTGGGCGATGTTACGGAGGTGGAAAAAGGCGGTTTTAGTTGTGCCGCGGATTATGTGGCTGGAAATTAATTTCAGGGTCAAATATAACACCTAGGTTGCGAACAGTCTTGTTCACCCTCAGGTTGATGCTAGGTTAAATTGGGTTAACACTTGATGGGAGAGACTTGGAGAAACTGGAATTGTTCATCAGACTGATTCCTGGGAGGGGGGGCATTGTCCTATCAGGAGAGACTGAGTAGGCTACGCTTATATTCTCCAGAGTTTAGAAGAATGAGAGGTGGATCTCATTGAAACATACAAAATTTTTAGAGGGCTAGACAGGGTAGATGCAGGGAGGATGTTTCTTCTGGCTGGGGAGTCTCGAACCAGGGGGGGTCACAGTCTCAGGATAAGGGGTCGGCCCTTTAGGACTGAGATGAGGAGAAATTTCCTCACTCAGAGGGTGGTGAATCTTTGGAATTCTCTGCCCCAGAGGGCTGTGGAGGTTCAGTCATCGAGTATATTCAAGGCTGAGATCGATAGATTTCTGGATATTAAGGGAGTCAAGGGATATGGGGATAGTGTAGGGAAGTGGCGTTGAAGTAGAACATCAGCCATGATCTCATTGAATGGCAGAGCAGGCTCGAGGGGCCGAATGGCCGACTCCTGCTCCCAGTTCTTATGTTTTTATAACCCATATTTAAAAAAGGAGGCAGTCAAAAAACAGGAAACTATAGACCAGTTAGCCTAACATCTGTGGTTGGGAAAATGTTGGAGTCCATTATTAAAGAAGCAGTAGCAGGACATTTGGAAAAGCAAAATTCAGTCAGGCAGAGTCAGCATAGATTTATGAAAGGGAAGCCATGTTTGACAAATTTGCTGGAGTTCTTTGAGGATGTAACGAACAGGGTGGATAAAGTGGAACCAGTGGATGTGGTGTATTTGGACTTCCACAAGGCATTTGACAAGGTGTCACATAAGAGGTTACTGCACAAGATAAAAGTTCACGGGTTGGAGGTAATATATTAGCATGGATAGAGGATTGGCTAACTAACAGAGAACAGAGAGTCGGGATAAATGGTTCATTCTTGGATTGGCAACCAGTAACTAGTGGGGTGCCGCAGGGATCAGTGCTGGGACCCCAACTATTTACAATCTATATTAACGACTTGGAAGAAGGGACTGAGTGTAACGTAGCCAAGTTTGCTGCCGATACAAAGATGGGAGGAAAAGCAATGTGTGAGGAGAACACAAAAAATCTGCAAAAGGACATAGACAGGCTAAGTGAGTGGGCAAAAATTTGGCAGATGGAGTATAATGTTGGAAAATGTGAGGTCACGCACTTTGGCAGGAAAAAAATCAAAGAGCAAGTTATTATTTAAATGGAGAAAGATTGCAAAGTGCTGCAGTACAGTGGGACCTGGGGGGTACTTGTGCATAAAACACAATAGGTTAGTATGCAGGTACAGCAAGTGATCAGGAAGGTCAATGGTATCTTGGCCTTTATTGCAAAGGGGATGGAGTATAAAAGCAGGGAAGTCTTGCTACAGCTATACAGGGTATTGGTGAGGCCACACCTGGAATATTGCGTGCAGTTTTGGTTTCCATATTTACGAAAAGATATACTTGCTTTGGAGGCAGTTCAGAGAAGGTTCACTCGGTTGATTCCGGAGATGAGGAGGTTGACTTATGAGGAAAGGTTGAGTAGGTTGGACCTCTACTCATTGGAATTCAGAAGAATGAGAGGCGGTCTTATCGAAATGTATAAGATTATGAAGGGGCTTGACAAGGTGGATACAGAGAGGATGTTTCCACTGATAGGGGAGACTAGAACTAGGGGGCATGATCTTAGAATAAGGTTTAAAACAGAGATGAGGAGAAATTTAAAACATTTAAAACAGAGGAGAAATTTCTTCTCTGAGGGTTGTAAATCTGTGGAATTCGCTGCCTCAGAGAACTGTGGAAGCTGGGACATTGAATAAATTTGAGACAGAAATAGACAGTTTCTTAAACGATAAGGGGATAAGGGGTTATGAGGAGCGGGCGGGGAAGTGGAGCTGAGTCAGATCAGCCAAGATCGTATTAAATGGCGGAGCAGGCTCGAGGGGCCATATGGCCTACTCCTGCTCCTATTTCTTATGTTCTTATGTTCTTATAACCAAGGTTCAATACAGGTTTAGCATAATGTCCCTACTTTTCAATTCGATACCTCCCTAGAAATAAACCCTATTGCTTGGTTTGCTTTGTTTATGGCCTTGCTAACCTGTGACGCAACATTTAGTGATTTGTGTGTGTCATACTGCGAAATCCCTTTGTGGCTCTACCCCACCCAGCTGTGGCTCAGTAGGTAGCACTCTCGCCTCTGAGTCAGAAGGTTGTGGGTTCGAGTCCCATTCCAGTAACTTGAGCTTTTTAATCTGTGCTGAAGGAGTGCTGCACTGCTGGAGCAGCCATCTTTCAGATGAGATGTTAAACCGAGGGCCTCTTAGGTGAACACAAAAGATCCCACGGCCACTATTTTGAAGAAGAGGAGAGGGGAGGGGGGGTATTTATCCCTAATATCCTGGAGTCAACATTTATCCCTCAATCAAAAAAACAGATGATCTGGTCATTATCACGTTGCTGTTTGTGGGAACTTGCTGTGCGCATTTTGGCTGCTGTACTGCCCACATTTCAACAGTGACTACAATTCAAAAGTACTCCCTTGGCTGTCAAGTGCTTTGAGACATCTGGTGGCCGTGAAAGGCGCTACCTAAATCCAGCCGCAATCGAGACTCCAGGATGGTATGTTGCCTCCACTGGTGCAAGGGTCAAGGATGTCTCGGAGTGGGTGCAGGACATTTTGGAGGGGGAGGGTGAACAGCCAGTTGTCGTGGTGCATATAGGTACCAACGATACAGGTAAAAAACGGGATGAGGTCCTACAAGCTGAATTTAGGGAGATAGGAGTTAAATTAAAAAGTAGGACCTCAAAGGCAGTAATCTCAGGATTGCTATTCAGTGTAGGAATTGCAGGATAGCTCACGTGGCTTGAGGAGTGGTGCAGAAGGGAGGGATTCAAATTCCTGGGACATTGGAACCGGTTCTGGGGGAGGTGGGACCAGTACAAACCGGACGGTCTGCACCTGGGCAGGACCGGAACCAATGCCCTAGAGGGAGTATTTGCTAGTGCTGTTGGGGAGGGGGTAAACTAATATGGCAGGGGGATGGGAATCTATGCAGGGAGACAGAGGGAAGTAAAATGGGGGGCAGAAACAAAATATAGAAAGAAGAAAAGTAAAAGTGGAGGGCAGAGAAACCCAAGGCAAAAAGCAAAAAGGGCCACATTACAGCAAAATTCTAAAGATTGAGGAGTATTCGTAATAAGGTGGACGAATTAACTGCACAGGCAACAATTAATGAATATGATATAATTGGCATCACGGAGACATGGCTCCAGTGTGACCAAGGCTGGGAACTCAACATCCAGGGGTATTCAACATTCAGGAAGGATAGACAGAAAGGAAAAGGAGGTGGGGTAGCGTTGCTGGTTAAAGAGGAAATTAACGCATTAGTAAGGAAGGACATTAGCGTGGATGATGTGGAATCGGTATGGGTGGATCTGCGGAATACCAAAGGGCAGAAAACACTAGTGGGAGTTGTGTACAGACCATCAAACAGTAGTAGTGAGGTTGGGGACAGCATCAAACAAGAAATTAAGGATGCATGCAATAAAGGTACAGCAGTTATCATAGGCGACTTTAATCTACATAGTGATTGGGCGAACCAAACTAGTAGCAATACGGTGGAGGAGGATTTCCTGGAGTGTATTCGTGATGGTTTTCTAGACCAATATGTCGAGGAACCAACTCGAGGGTTGGCCATCCTAGACTGGGTGATGTGTAATGAGAGAGGACTAATTAGCAATCTTGTTATGCGAGGCCCCTTGGGGAAAAGTGACCATAATATGGTAGCATTCTTTATTAAGGTGGAGAGTAACACAGTTAATTCAGAGACTAGGGTCCTGAACTTAAGGAAAGGTAACTTCGATGGTATGAGATGTGAATTGGCTAGAATAGACTGGCACATGATACTTAAAGGGTTGACGGTGGATAGGAAATGGCAAACATTTAAATATCACATGGATGAACTTCAACAATTGTATATCCCTGTCTGCAGTAAAAATAAAACGGGGAAGGTGGCTCAACCGTGGCTAACAAGGGAAATTAAGGATACTGTTAAATCCAAGGAAGAGGCATATAAATTGGCCAGAAAAAGCAGAAAATCTGAGGACTGGGAGAAATTTAGAATTCAGCAGAGGAGGACAAAGGGTTTAATTAGGAGGGGAAAATAGAGTACGAGAGGAAGTTTGCTGGGAACATAAAAACTGACTGCAAAAGCTTCTATAAATATGTGAAGAGAAAAAGATTAGTGAAGACAAACGTAGGTCCCTTGCAGTCAGATTCGGGTGAATTTATAATGGGGAACAAAGAAATGGCAGACCAGTTGAACAAATACTTTGGTTCCGTCTTCACGAAGGAAGACACAAATAACCTTCCGGAAGTACTAGGGGACCGAGGGTCTAGTGAGAAGGAGGAAGTGAAGGATATCCTTATTAGGCGGGAAATTGTGTTCGGGAAATTGATGGGATTGAAGGCCGATAAATCCCCGGGGCTTGATAGTCTGCATCCCAGAGTACTTAAGGAAGTGGCCCTAGAAATAGTGGATACATTGGTGATCATTTTCCAACAGTCTATCAACTCTGGATCGGTTCCTATGGACTGGAGGGTAGCTAATGTAACACCACTGTTTAAAAAAGGAGGGAGAGAGAAAACGGGTAATTATAGACTGGTCAGCCTGACATCAGTAGTGGGGAAAATGTTGGAGTCAATTATTAAAAATGAAATAGCAGCACATTTGGAAAGCAGTGATGGGATCGGTCCAAGTCAGCATGGATTTATGAAAGGGAAATTATGCTTGACAAATCTTTTGGAATTTTTTGAGGATGTAACTAGCAGAGTGGACAAGGGAGAACCAGTGGATGTGGTGTATTTGGACTTTCAAAAGGTTTTTGACAAGGTCCCACACAAGAGATTGGTGTGCAAAATTAAAGCACATGGGATTAGGGTAATGTACTGATGTGGATAGAGAACTGGTTGGCAGACAGGAAGCAGGCAGTGACTAGTGGAGTGCCGCAGGGCTCAGTGCTGGGACCCTAGCTCTTTACAATATACATTAATGATTTAGGTGAAGGAATTGAGTGTAATATCTCCAAGTTTGCAGATGACATTAAGCTGGGTGGCAGTGTGAGCTGTGAGGAGGATACTAAGAGGCTGCAGGGTGGCTTGGACAGGTTAGGTGAATAGGCAAATGCATGGCAGTATAATGTGGATAAATGTGAGGTTATCCACTTTGGTGGCAAAAACACGAAGGCAGAATATTATTTGAATGGCGGCAGATTAGGAAAAGGGGAGGTGCAATGAGACCTGGGTGTCAAGGTACATCAGTCATTGAAAGTTGGCATGCAGGTACAGCAGGTGGTGAAGAAGGCAAATGGCATGTTGGCCTTCATAGCGAGGGGATTTGAGTATAGGAGCAGGGAGGTGTTGCTACAGTTGTACAGGGCCTTGGTGAGGCCTTACCTGGAATATTGTGTTCAGTTTTGGTCTCCTAATCTGAGGAAGGACATTCTTGCTATTGAGGGAGTGCAGCGAAGGTTCACCAGACTGACTCCCGGGATGGCAGGACTGACATATGAGGAGAGACTGGGCCTTTATTCACTGGAGTTTAGAAGGATGAGAGGGGATCTCATAGAAACATATAAAATTCTGACGGGACTGGACAGGTCAGATGCAGGAAGAATGTTCCCAATGTTGGGGAAGTCCAGGACCAGGGGACACAGTCTAAGAATAAGGGGTAAGCCATTTAGGACTGAGATGAGGAGAAACTTCTTCACTCAGAGTTGTTAACCTGTGGAATTCCCTGCCGCAGAGAGTTGTTGATGCCAGTTCATTGGTTATATTCAAGAGGGCGTTAGATATGGCCCTTAGGGCTAAAGGGATCAAGGGGTATGGAGGGAAAGCAGGAAAGGGGTACTGAGGGAATGATCAGCCATGATCTTAATGAATGGTGGTGCAGGCTCGAAGGGCCGAATGGCCAACTCCTGCACCTATTTTCTATGTTTCTATCCCTTTTGTAATAAGTGACCTCCCTCTTCTTCCGCCCAAAATGTAATACGTCAAGTAATTGTTGTTGCATTGCAAGACCAGTACAGGCTAATGAAGTCATGGGGCTAATAAATATGAATTTGCTGGTTTTAATCATGCAGGGAGTGGATTTGATATATATATATATATGTATATATTATTGTGTGTGTATATATATGTTGTATATTGGGGCTGAGCCGCCATTTTGTGCTGCCTGTATATTTGGGCGAGGCCGAGTGACGGTTGCAGTTTGAACTTCAAACCACCTGCCAGGCAGTTGGAGCCGGCTGCGGCCACGGGCCGGTCACGTGGTCCTTGGGGGGGAGGGGGCGGGGTCTGGGCTGGGGAGGCGGGGCCAGGAGAGGGAGCGGCAGAAGGGGCGGGGCCTGGAGAGAGCGGGGGGGCGGGGCCAACAGGGAGAGAGAGAGAGAGGGGGGGTGAGTGGGTGGGGCCAGGAGAGAGAGAGAGAGAGAAGGGGCGGGGCTTGGAGAGTGCGAGAGGGGGGGCGGGGCCAACAGCGAGAGAGAGAGAGAGAGAGAGGGGGGGTGAGTGGGTGGGGCCAGGAGAGAGAGAGAGAGAGAGAAGGGGCGGGGCTTGGAGAGTGCGAGAGGGGGGGCGGGGCCAACAGCGAGAGAGAGAGAGAGAGAGGGGGGGTGAGTGGGTGGGGCCAGGAGAGAGAGAGAGAGAGAGAAGGGGCGGGGCCTGGAGACTGCGAGAGGGGGGGCGGGGCCAACAGCGAGAGAGAGAGCGAGAGGGGCGGGGCCTGGACAGCGCGAGAGGGGGGCGGGGCCAAAAGAGAGAGTGGGGAGGTGACGGGGCGGGGCCAGGAGAGAGCGAGAAGGTGTGAGGGGGCGGGGCCAAAAGAACGCGGGAGGGGGCGTGGCCAGCAGAGAGAGAGAGAGGGGGCTTAGGGGGCGGGGCCAGGAGAGCGTGGGTGGGAGGCGTGGCCAGCAAGCAGAAGACGTAACCAGGGGAGATTGAGGGCGGGGCCAGCAGGCATGTGACCACGTGACCCCCCCCCCCCCCAACCCAACAACCTTTAATCGATTAACCGCTTATTTTAATTTTTCTCTCTCCATCACCATCGACGGTTTGGTCACCTGATTTTTAATTTTCGGTCCGCTAGAGAAAAAAAAATGATGTCGAAATCCGTTGCCTTCAGCCCCGCCCCGGCGTGTGACGTGTCCGCGCAGGCCTCCCGCCCGCACGTCGCAGCGTCCGGAGCGCGCTCCGCTGGTCCGATGACGTGACCCTGTCGCCTAGCCCCGCCTCCCCTTTTTTTTTGAACGCAGCCGCCCGCCTTTTGGACCAGTGGGAGCGAGCGGCGGCGCAGGCGCAGTGCCAGGAAGCCAGCCGCGCGCGCGCCCTTGGCGGGGCGGGGCTTAACGCTTTCTTCCTCCGTCGGCAGCGAGCGAGCGGACATCTTGCGATCAGGTGAGGGGAGCGCAAAGGAAGGGAAGGGAAACAAAAAGGCAATCGGTCGCCAATCGGCGCCATCCCGCTCGGCCGGCTCCGGCGACGGCTCGATACCGGTCGGGGGCGCGGCGGGCCGTCGTTTGTGGCGGATATTGCGCCGATGAAAACGGGGCCGATGGAAAGAAAGACAAAAAAAAATGGAGCAAGGGGTTGGATGAGGATGCGGCCTGGTGGATGGACGGGGAGCGGGAGCGGATGATGGGGGAGGGTGAGATGAAAAGATGGCGGCGGACGGGATGATGATGGGTGAGGGAGACGGGGGATGGAGATGGATGTTAGTCCGGCGGGGGGGCCCCCGGGGCGGCCATGTCTCCCGCGGCTGCTGGGTGCGCGGGGGCTGGCGGGAAAAATGGCCAACCCGGAAATTGGCCAAAATCAGTCAGACAGGCCGCAGGCTTCTTCCTACTGCCAGGTTCTGCCCCTCTACTGCCAGGTTCCCCCCGCGCCTCTCTACTGCCAGGTTCCCCCCGCGCCTCTCTACTGCCAGGTTACCCCCGCGCCCCTCTACTGCCAGGTTCTGCCCCGCTACTGCCAGGTTCTGCCCCTCTACTGCAAGGTGCCCCTCTACTGCCAGGTTCCCCCCGCGCCCCTCTACTGCCAGGTTCCCCCCCGCGCCCCTCTACTGCCAGGTTCCCCCCCGCGCCCCTCTACTGCCAGGTTCCCCCCGCGCCCCTCTACTGCCAGGTTCCCCCCGCGCCTCTCTACTGCCAGGTTACCCCCGCGCCTCTCTACTGCCAGGTTCTGCCCCTCTACTGCCAGGTTCTGTCCCTCTACTGCCAGGTTCCCCCCGTGCCCCTCTACTGCCAGGTTCTGCCCCTCTACTTCCAGGTTTCCCCCCGTGCCCCTCTACTGCCAGGTTCTGCCCCTCTACTGCCAGGTTCCCCCCGTGCCCCTCTACTGCCAGGTTCCCCCCCGCGCCCCTCTACTGCCAGGTTCCCCCCCGCGCCCCTCTACTGCCAGGTTCCCCCCCGTGCCCCTCTACTGCCAGGTTCCCCCCCGCGCCCCTCTACTGCCAGGTTCCCCCCCCGCGCCCCTCTACTGCCAGGTTCCCCCCGTCCCCCTCTACTGCCAGGTTCCCCCGCGTGCCCCTCGACTGCCAGGTTCCCCCCGTGCCCCTCTACTGCCAGGTTCCCCCCGTGCCCCTCTACTGCCAGGTTCCCCCCGTGCCCCTCTACTGCCAGGTTCCCCCCGTGCCCCTCTACTGCCAGGTTCCCCCCGTGCCCCTCTACTGCCAGGTTCCCCCCGTGCCCCTCTACTGCCAGGTTCCCCCCGTGCCCCTCTACTGCCAGGTTCCCCCCGTGCCCCTCTACTGCCAGGTTCCCCCCGTGCCCCTCTACTGCCAGGTTCCCCCCGTGCCCCTCTACTGCCAGGTTCCCCCCGTGCCCCTCTACTGCCAGGTTCCCCCCGTGCCCCTCTACTGCCAGGTTCCCCCCGTGCCCCTCTACTGCCAGGTTCCCCCCGTGCCCCTCTACTGCCAGGTTCCCCCCGTGCCCCTCTACTGCCAGGTTCCCCCCGTGCCCCTCTACTGCCAGGTTCCCCCCGTGCCCCTCTACTGCCAGGTTCCCCCCGTGCCCCTCTACTGCCAGGTTCCCCCCCGCGCCCCTCTACTGCCAGGTTCCCCCCCGCGCCCCTCTACTGCCAGGTTCCCCCCCGCGCCCCTCTACTGCCAGGTTCCCCCCGTGCCCCTCTACTGCCAGGTTCCCCCCGTGCCCCTCTACTGCCAGGTTCCCCCCGTGCCCCTCTACTGCCAGGTTCCCCCCGTGCCCCTCTACTGCCAGGTTCCCCCCGTGCCCCTCTACTGCCAGGTTCCCCCCGTGCCCCTCTACTGCCAGGTTCCCCCCGTGCCCCTCTACTGCCAGGTTCCCCCCGTGCCCCTCTACTGCCAGGTTCCCCCCGTGCCCCTCTACTGCCAGGTTTCCCCCCGTGCCCCTCTACTGCCAGGTTCCCCCCGTGCCCCTCTACTGCCAGGTTCCCCCCGCGCCCCTCTACTGCCAGGTTCCCCCCGCGCCCCTCTACTGCCAGGTTCCCCCCCGCGCCCCTCTACTGCCAGGTTCCCCCCCGCGCCCCTCTACTGCCAGGTTCCCCCCCGCGCCCCTCTACTGCCAGGTTCCCCCCCGCGCCCCTCTACTGCCAGGTTCCCCCCCGCGCCCCTCTACTGCCAGGCCTGCGCCCCTCTACTGCCAGGTTCCCCCCGCACCCCTCTACTGCCAGGTTTCCCCTCGCCCCTCTACTGCCAGGTTCTGCCCCTCTACTGCCAGGTTCCTCCCGTGCCCCTCTACTGCCAGGTTCTGCCCCTCTACTGCCAGGTTCCCCCCTGCGCCCCTCTACTGCCAGGTTCCCCCCCGTGCCCCTCTACTGCCAGGTTCCCCCCCGCGCCCCTCTACTGCCAGGTTCCCCCCCGCGCCCCTCTACTGCCAGGTTCCCCCCCGCGCCCCTCTACTGCCAGGCCCGCGCCCCTCTACTGCCAGGTTCCCCCCGCACCCCTCTACTGCCAGGTTCTGCCCCTCTACTGCCAGGTTGCCCCTCGCCCCTCTACTGCCAGGTTCTGCCCCTCTACTGCCAGGTTCCTCCCGTGCCCCTCTACTGCCAGGTTCTGCCCCTCTACTGCCAGGTTCCTCCCGTGCACCTCTACTGCCAGGTTCCTCCCGTGCCCCTCTACTGCCAGGTTCCTCCCGTGCCCCTCTACTGCCAGGTTCTGCCCCTCTACTGCCAGGTTCCCCCCGTGCCCCTCTACTGCCAGGTTCTGCCCCTCTACTGCCAGGTTCCCCCCGCGCCCCTCTACTGCCAGGTTCCCCCCCCCCCCCCCCGTGCCCCTCTACTGCCAGGTTCTCTCCCCCCCCCCATGCCCCTCTACTGCCAGGTTCCCCCGTGCCCCTCTACTGGCAGGTTTCCCCCCCCCCCCCCTACTGCCAGACATGTCACACTGATGGCTGAGAAGAGGGCTGGGAGGAGGTTCCTGTGGAGTATTACCAGCAGCAGCAACCTGTTGGGCCGATTGGCCTGTATGTGTGAAGTAAATACTTGGTGCTCTGCTCTCACTTGTGTCTCTCAACAACCGGAGGGTTTTTCTGAAGTAAAATAACTGTTTGTTTCAGTTCTCCTCCCCACAGGCACTGATAACATTTAACATCATGACTCAACAACAGCAGCCGGAGAAAGTCGTGCAGTTTAAGGTAAGCGTGTTTGTGTGTTTGCACAGTTACTCTGAGGGTAGCAGCAGTTACCGCTCTCTAATCCAATGTTTTCGAAATGCTGTTCCGTAGACTGCCACGTTTTACCCCCTCTCCCAGCGGGGGCTGACCCCATACTGAGAAAGGAAAAGACTTGGGATTTATATAGCGCCTTTCACAACCACTGTACATCCCAATGCGCTTACAGCCAATGAAGCACTTTTGGAGTGAAGTCACTGTTGTAATGTGGGGAACGCGGCATCCAATTTGCGCACAGCAAGCTCCCACACACAGCAATATGATCATCTGTTTGTTATGTTGGTTGAGGGATAAATATTGGCCAGGACACCAGGGATAACTCCCCTGCACCACTTCGAAATAGTGGCCGTGGGATCTTTGTCGTCCACCTGAGAGAGCAGGCGGGGCCCTCGGTTTACCGTCTCATCTGAAGTGCGGCGCTCCCTCAGTACCTGCCCCTCCGACAGTGCGGCACTCCCTCAGTACTGCCCCTCCCACAGTGCTGCGCTCCCTCAGTACTGCCCCTCCGACAGTGCGGCACTCCCTCAGTACTGCCCCTCCCACAGTGCTGCGCTCCCTCAGTACTGCCCCTCCGACAGTGCGGCACTCCCTCAGTACTGCCCCTCCCACAGTGCTGCGCTCCCTCAGTACTGCCCCTCCGACAGTGCGGCACTCCCTCAGTACTGCCCCTCCCACAGTGCTGCGCTCCCTCAGTACCTGCCCCTCCTACACTGTTGCTGCACTGTCGGAGGGGCAGTACTGAGGGAGTGCTGCACTGTCGGAGAGACCATCTTAAATCCTCCAACAGGTGGACATAGACAATCCCATGGTGCTATTTCGAAGAAGAGTTATCCCCGGTGTCCTGGCCAGTATGTATTCCTTAATCACTTAGCAAATTGGCCTTCCTGATCACTTGCTGCACCTGCATACTAACTTTTTGTGTTACAAAGGATCCCCAGGTCCCTCTGTATTGCAGCACTTTGCAATTTTTCTCTTTAAATTATAATTTGCTTCTCTCTCTCTTTTTCTGTACACCGACTGTTGCCTCACAGTCCATCCCCCTCACAGAAATGTCCATACACTGACAGGTATCTTTGTGCCTCTGCCTCAGGAAAATATCTGTACACTGACTGGTGTCTCTCAGTCCACTCTCTATCTCTCAGGCTGACATCTGTACATTGAACTGTGTCGCTCCAGCAACCCTCCCTATCTCTCTAACCTCCTCCAGCCCCGACAACCCCTCCCTATCTCTGTAGCCCCCTCTAGCCCCTACAACCTTCCCTATCCCTGTAACCTCCTCCAGCCCTACAACCCTTCCTATCTCTGTAACCTCCTCCAGCCCCGACAACCCCTCCCTATCTCTGTAGCCCCCTACAACCCTCCCTATCCCTGTAACCTCCTCCAGCCCTACAACCCTCCCTATCCCTGTAACCTCCTCCAGCCCTACAACCCTCCCTATCTCTGTAACCTCCTCCAGCCCTACAACCCTCCCTATCTCTGTAACCTCCTCCAGTCCCTACAACCCTCCCTATCTCTGTAACCTCCTCCAGTCCCTACAACACTCCCTATGTCTAATATCCTCCAGCCCTACAACCCTCCCTATCTCTGTAACCTCCTCCAGTCCCTACAACCCTCCCTATCTCTAACATCCTCCAGTCCCTACAACCCTCCCTATCTCTGTAACCTCCTCCAGCCCTACAACCCTCCCTATCTCTAACCTCCTCCAGCCCCTACAACCCTCCCTATCTCTAACATCCTCCAGTCCCTACAACCCTCCCTATCTCTGTAACCTCCTACAACCCTCCCTATCTCTGTAACCTCCTCCAGTCCCTACAACACTCCCTATCTCTAACATCCTCCAGTCCCTACAACCCTCTGAGATATTTGCACTCTCCCAATATGGCCTCTTGCACATCCCCCTGATTTCAGTTGCTCCACCATTGGCGGCCGTGCCTGAACCTCACCGCCTCTCTCTCTATCTCTCTCTCTCTCTCTATCCTACTTTTAATATGCTCCTTAAATCCTACCTCTGTCCAAGGTTTTGGTAACGTGTCTGCTTATGTGGCTCGGTGCCAAAATCTGTTTGATAATCGCTCCTGTGAAGTGCCTCAGGATGTTTTTATGATAAATGGGCCGATATGTGACTCCAGTCCCACCCCCACCCCCTTAATCTTAACTGCACTCGCAACCCAGCGGGTCACGAAGGTGGCTCACCACCGCCAAGAGGCACCTGCTGGGTGAGCGCTAAATGCCTACTGTGCCTGCGATGCCCACAATCTCTCGGGATGTGAGCAGTGGAAGGTTTTGGGGAGTCTGTAACACGCAGCGTTGAATGGGTCACTGTCCTCCCTCCCTCCCTACCTCGGGACAGTCCCTCTAACTACAGTTATACAGGGCCTTGTTAAGACTGCACCTGGAGTATTGTGTACAGTTTTGGTCTCCTTACCTAAGAAAGGATATACTTGCCATAGAGGGAGTGCAGCGAAGGTTCACCAGACTGATTCCTGGGATGGCAGGACTGTCGTATGAGGAGAGACTGGATCGACTGGGCCTGTATTCACTGGAGTTTAGAAGAATGAGAGGGGATCTCATTGAAACATATAAAATTCTGACTGGGTTGGACAGACCGGATGCGGGGAGGATGTTTCCCGGGGCTGGGAAGTCTAGAACAAGGGGTCACAGTCTCAGGATACGGGGAAGGAAATTTAGGACCGAGATGAGGAGAATTGTTTTCACTCAGAAGGTGGTGAACCTGTGGAATTCTCTACCACAGAAGGCTGTGGAGGCCAAGTCACTGAATATATTTAAGAGGGAGATGGACAGATTTCTAGAAACAAAAGGCATCAAGGGGTATGGGGAAAAAGTGGGAATATGGTGTTGGGATAGAGGATCAGCCATGGTCTTATTGAATGGTGGTGCAGACTCAAAGGGCCGAACGGCCTACTACTGTTACTATTTTCTATGTTTCTAACCCGCCGTTTGTCTGATGGTCTCCACCAACTCTCTCTCTCTCTTTCCTTTCAGCTGGTCCTAGTCGGTGATGGTGGCACGGGGAAAACAACTTTTGTCAAGCGGCATGTCAGCGGAGAGTTCGAAAAGAAATACGTCGGTAAGGAGGGTTCGCTGTCTGCTCCTGCCTCTTTGGCGGGGGGGACCTCCGGTTGAGTGGGAGGGGGTCATCCAAATGTTGATGAGGCCGCCGTCTTTAGGAGGTGTTGCAGAGTGAGCTGGCCCTGTTAGAATGAGGAGAACGAAAGCAGGGCTATCATCCCTGATTATAATGGCTCCACCATTGGTGGCCTCCACCACTGGGCCCCAAGCTGCCTGAAGTCTCTCTGTCTCTCCCTTTCCGCTCTCTCTCTCACTCTCTCTCTCTCTGCCGCGCTCGCTCTCTCTCTCTCTGCCGCGCTCGCTCTCTCTCTCTCTGCCGCGCTCGCTCTCTCTCTCTCTGCCGCGCTCGCTCTCTCTCTCTCTCTCTGCCGCGCTCGCTCTCTCTCTCTCTGCCGCGCTCGCTCTCTCTCTCTCTGCCGCGCTCGCTCTCTCTCTCTCTGCCGCGCTCGCTCTCTCTCTCTCTGCCGCGCTCGCTCTCTCTCTCTCTGCCGCGCTCGCTCTCTCTCTCTCTGCCGCGCTCGCTCTCTCTCTCTCTGCCGCGCTCGCTCTCTCTCTCTCTGCCGCGCTCGCTCTCTCTCTCTCTGCCGCGCTCGCTCTCTCTCTCTCTGCCGCGCTCGCTCTCTCTCTCTGCCGCTCTCGCTCTCTCTCTCTCTGCCGCGCTCGCTCTCTCTCTCTCTGCCGCGCTCGCTCTCTCTCTCTCTGCCGCGCTCGCTCTCTCTCTCTCTGCCGCGCTCGCTCTCTCTCTCTCTGCCGCGCTCGCTCTCTCTCTCTCTGCCGCGCTCGCTCTCTCTCTCTCTGCCGCGCTCGCTCTCTCTCTCTCTCTGCCGCGCTCGCTCTCTCTCTCTCTGCCGCGCTCGCTCTCTCTCTCTCTCTGCCGCGCTCGCTCTCTCTCTCTCTCTGCCGCGCTCGCTCTCTCTCTCTCTGCCGCGCTCGCTCTCTCTCTCTCTGCCGCGCTCGCTCTCTCTCTCTCTGTCGCGCTCTCTCTGCCGCGCTCGCTCTCTCTCTCTCTGCCGCGCTCGCTCTCTCTCTCTCTGCCGCGCTCGCTCTCTCTCTCTCTGCCGCGCTCGCGCTCTCTCTCTCTGCCGCGCTCGCTCTCTCTCTCTCTCTGCCGCGCTCGCTCTCTCTCTCTCTCTGCCGCGCTCGCTCTCTCTCTCTCTGCCGCGCTCGCTCTCTCTCTCTGCCGCGCTCGCTCTCTCTCTCTCTGCCGCGCTCGCTCTCTCTCTCTGCCGCGCTCGCTCTCTCTCTCTCTGCCGCGCTCGCTCTCTCTCTCTCTGCCGCGCTCGCTCTCTCTCTCTCTGCCGCGCTCGCTCTCTCTCTCTCTGCCGCGCTCGCTCTCTCTCTCTCTGCCGCGCTCGCTCTCTCTCTCTCTGCCGCGCTCGCTCGCTCTCTCTCTGCCGCGCTCGCTCTCTCTCTCTCTGCCGCGCTCGCTCTCTCTCTCTGCCGCGCTCGCTCTCTCTCTCTGCCGCGCTCGCTCTCTCTCTCTCTCTCTGCCTCGCTCGCTCTCTCTCTGCCGCGCTCGCTCGCTCTCTCTCTGCCGCGCTCGCTCGCTCTCTCTCTGCCGCGCTCGCTCGCTCTCTCTCTGCCGCGCTCGCTCTCTCTCTCTCTCTGCCGCGCTCGCTCTCTCTCTCTCTGCCGCGCTCGCTCTCTCTGCCGCGCTCGCTCGCTCTCTCTGCCGCGCTCGCTCTCTCTCTGCCGCGCTCGCTCTCTCTCTCTCTGCCGCGCTCGCTCTCTCTCTCTCTGCCGCGCTCGCTCTCTCTCTCTCTGCCGCGCTCGCTCTCTCTCTCTCTGCCGCGCTCGCTCTCTCTCTCTCTGCCGCGCTCGCTCTCTCTCTCTCTGCCGCGCTCGCTCTCTCTCTCTCTGCCGCGCTCGCTCTCTCTCTCTCTGCCGCGCTCGCTCTCTCTCTCTGCCGCGCTCGCTCTCGCTCTCTCTCTCTCTGCCGCGCTCGCTCTCTCTCTCTCTGCCGCGCTCGCTCTCTCTCTCTCTGCCGCGCTCGCTCTCTCTCTCTCTGCCGCGCTCGCTCTCTCTCTCTGCCGCGCTCGCTCTCTCTCTCTCTGCCGCGCTCGCTCTCTCTCTCTCTGCCGCGCTCGCTCTCTCTCTCTCTCTGCCGCGCTCGCTCTCTCTCTCTCTGCCGCGCTCGCTCTCTCTCTCTCTCTGCCGCGCTCGCTCTCTCTCTCTCTCTGCCGCGCTCGCTCTCTCTCTCTCCTGCCGCGCTCGCTCTCTCTCTCTCTCTGCCGCGCTCGCTCTCTCTCTCTCTGCCGCGCTCGCTCTCTCTCTCTCTGCCGCGCTCGCTCTCTCTCTCTCTGCCGCGCTCGCTCTCTCTCTCTCTGCCGCGCTCGCTCTCTCTCTCTCTGCCGCGCTCGCTCTCTCTCTCTCTGCCGCGCTCGCTCTCTCTCTCTCTGCCGCGCTCGCTCTCTCTCTCTCTGCCGCGCTCGCTCTCTCTCTCTCTGCCGCGCTCGCTCTCTCTCTCCTGCCGCGCTCGCTCTCTCTCTCTCTGCCGCGCTCGCTCTCTCTCTCTCTGCCGCGCTCGCTCTCTCTCTCTCTCTGCCGCGCTCGCTCTCTCTCTCTGCCGCGCTCGCTCTCTCTCTCTGCCGCGCTCGCTCTCTCTCTCTCTGCCGCGCTCGCTCTCTCTCTCTTCTGCCGCGCTCGCTCGCTCTCTCTCTGCCGCGCTCGCTCGTCTCTCTGCCGCGCTCGCTCTCTCTCTCTCTGCCGCGCTCGCTCTCTCTCTCTGCCGCGCTCGCTCTCTCTCTCTCTGCCGCGCTCGCTCTCTCTCTCTGCCGCGCTCGCTCTCTCTCTCTCTCTCTGCCTCGCTCGCTCTCTCTCTGCCGCGCTCGCTCTCTCTCTCTCTGCCGCGCTCGCTCTCTCTCTCTCTGCCGCGCTCGCTCTCTCTCTCTCTGCCGCGCTCGCTCTCTCTCTCTCTGCCGCGCTCGCTCTCTCTCTCTCTGCCGCGCTCGCTCTCTCTCTCTCGCCGCGCTCGCTCTCTCCTCTGCCGCGCTCGCTCTCTCTCTCTCTGCCGCGCTCGCTCTCTCTCTCTCTGCCGCGCTCGCTCTCTCTCTCTCTGCCGCGCTCGCTCTCTCTCTCTCTGCCGCGCTCGCTCTCTCTCTCTCTGCCGCGCTCGCTCTCTCTCTCTCTGCCGCGCTCGCTCTCTCTCTCTCTGCCGCGCTCGCTCTCTCTCTCTCTGCCGCGCTCGCTCTCTCTCTCTCTGCCGCGCTCGCTCTCTCTCTCTCTGCCGCGCTCGCTCTCTCTCTCTCTGCCGCGCTCGCTCTCTCTCTCTCTGCCGCGCTCGCTCTCTCTCTCTCTGCCGCGCTCGCTCTCTCTCTCTCTGCCGCGCTCGCTCTCTCTCTCTCTGCCGCGCTCGCTCTCTCTCTCTCTGCCGCGCTCGCTCTCTCTCTCTCTGCCGCGCTCGCTCTCTCTCTCTCTGCCGCGCTCGCTCTCTCTCTCTCTGCCGCGCTCGCTCTCTCTCTCTCTGCCGCGCTCGCTCTCTCTCTCTCTGCCGCGCTCGCTCTCTCTCTCTCTGCCGCGCTCGCTCTCTCTCTCTCTGCCGCGCTCGCTCTCTCTCTCTCTGCCGCGCTCGCTCTCTCTCTCTCTGCCGCGCTCGCTCTCTCTCTCTCTGCCGCGCTCGCTCTCTCTCTCTCTGCCGCGCTCGCTCTCTCTCTCTCTGCCGCGCTCGCTCTCTCTCTCTGCCGCGCTCGCTCTCTCTCTCTCTGCCGCCCCCCCCGCCCCCCAGCTCTCTCTCTCTCTGCCGCGCTCGCTCTCTCTCTC